>NW_019942669.1:248815-262436 GCF_002910315.2 Salvelinus sp. IW2-2015 | reverse complement strand
CTAAAACAACACCACAACCCCGAGAGCTGTATGGAGGAGCTTTCCAGACTGTCGTTAAGGATTGTTGTAACACAAAACACCATTGGTTTACAGTCACACATGGTGGTTGGTTCCCAAAATGGGAAGTGCAGTTTTCTATCAACGGTAATGGCTCTAGCCTAGTCCCAGGTCTGTTTGTGCTGTATGGCCAACTCCTATGGTCGTTGTGAACAGTCATTGTGACCATAGCAGTTTGCAAGTCAGCACAAACAGATCTGGGTCCAGGCTGGAATGGCTATAATTTGGGAAAAATCTCAGTGTTTACGTTCAACCCAGAGTGATACTGGGCAGATATGCCATGTCACAGTCTCACAACAGGAAGTGACCTTGCCCTCTCAGGAACCATTATGCAAAACCAAACCAGGATGTAAACTAGTCTGCAAGTCAACAACAACMGGGGATGAGAGATGTGTGTGGTAACAACTTTCAGTTGAGAATGGAGAGGTTGGGTATCACCTTACCTGTTCATTTGAAACACAGTGAACCAGTATTCATAAAGGGAAATGTAGTTATATAAAGAACAGAAGTTGCCAAACAGGAAACCTACTAGTTTGGCAAAACACCAAATCATCTGGAGAGAGAGTGAGACGTTGTAACCAGTATGATGACATTTCTACATTTCAGGGAGGAAGTGACTTTGCAGCGACACAAGACTGGGCCTCATATTCACTCCTGTGGAAACTGTGATTGAAAGAGAGAGCGCACTGACAATTTTCCCCCAAGTCAGATGCAAAATATTTAGACTCCAGCTACCCTTCGTCTAGTCAGCAATGAGAGCAGAGCTGTACACCACTGTGACAGAGTCCTGCCTGCCTTTAATTGTGATACAAATTGCAGAAAGCTCCAGTGTGTGTGGGTGTGTGTGTGTGTATGTCTTCCTTTGAATGTGATACAAATGGCTCTCTTGCAGTATTGAGCCCTATGCAGTATGTCCTGTCCTCCGCTGCCAGTAGTGAACTCATTAGCCCTACAGAGGGGAAGAAAATGAACTGGGCCTGACAGGCACTTAACCATGGAAATGACTCCACCAAGATGAAAACCACACAGCAATCAAAGAGCCAGCAGTATGTAGCTAGCCTCTCTATCTGACAAGAGAACAAGTCACATTGTGGTATTGACTCCCTTTCTCCTGTTTGCTCCTTCTAATTGTTTTGTTTCTTACAGACATACACGCATACACCTACTGTAAACACACACACACTCCCTTGATTGGTCTAGTTTCCAGGGTGTTTAGCCTGGTAGATCAAGCCACTAGACAGGGAGAACAGCTGGGTCTGTCAGTGAAGGTTGACTCCTAACAGTTAATAACATAAGGACCATTTAGGGCAGCAGTTTCCCCCCACGACCCCTAAACCGACCCGCAGGTAGCCTAGTGGTTAGAGCGTTGGGCTAGTAACCGAAAGGTTGCTAGATCAAATCCCCAAGGTGGCAAGGTAAAAATCTCTCGTTCTGCCCCTGAACAAGGCAGTTAACCCACTGTTCCTAGGCCGTCATTGTAAATAAGAATTAGTTCTTAACTGACTTGCCTAGTTAAATAAAGGGTTAAAAAAAAACAATTTTTGCCCCCCAAAACCGTTTTTAGGGGGTCGGGAAGGGTGGGGGGGTAGTTTTTGTTCAAAAAATAAAAAAATCACTGGGAATGTAGCCAAAACAATAAATAAATAGGAAATCTGTTCACCAAGTATTCCCTGAAAAAAAAGACGTCATTGTGTTTCAATGTAATCAAGGTAATGACAATATTTTTCTTTTCAATTACAATCTATTTTTGGGCTTAGTTGTGGTCAATTTGCATTGTACAAATAATTATAATTATGTTCCAGTCCCCCGACCATCCGATGACAAAACCATCCCACAGCTGAATCCCTTCATCTGCTCTGTGTATGACAGCAGTGACCTTTCACYCACACGGCCAGTTGTGTCCTCTGTAAGCGTCTCCATCTATGCTGCTCCACTGTAGGCTAATAATCTACAAGTAAATGTCCAGTGTTTCCACATTTCTATGAAATATGACCTATAATTAATTGCAATATGAGTGAAATTGTTTTCCTTCCAAAGAATTGTAATTAAGTTAAAAAGCATATTTCCTGTGTTGGAATGGTATGGGCGTACCCCAACAATAGAATGGTTTGGGTGTATACCYGTCACTACAAATATTAATGCGAGTAGACCGCTGATTGGCCAGCACATCCTCCTTAGGAGGGATGACATCATCATCTATGAGGAAATAGCGTTTTTTTTTTTAACTGTCTGTTTGAGATACAACTTTGAGGTTGAGTTTTAAAAATATATATATTTTCTCCAATTTATGCTTTGGCCACAAATACGAGTATAGGATGAGTCAACAACATTATTTGGCTATGAGTTAACAGAATATTAACTTTTAAAAGTGAGATTTTCACTGGACAGTTGCTTTGACAGACACTGTTCCACGTGCACGTCCTTGCAGCATGGGGCTAGTGTTGATCACTGACAGTCTGTTCTTTAAGTGATAACGCCCTCGGAGCCGGGGTTMGGAGGAAATATTGGCACGGSTGTTGTTAGGCTGTGTACTAGACAGTTCGTGACTAGCCAATGTATCCTCTAAACACCGGCTTCCAGGGCATTATCACTTTTATACAACGGGTTACCAACATATTCAAATAATGATTGACATATTTTCATTAAAAACGTTATTTTGATGAATTTATGCACACTATTTCATCCTTCCACAATAAATAGTTCTAAAACAAATATAGGGTTGCTTCCCAAGCAGGCTGGTCGTTCGTTCTGATGGTTTGGTTGCCAGAGACGCGACCCAGTCGTTCAGTCTTTTTCTTCTGTATCTATGGACGCGACCCAGTCGTTCAGTCTTTTTCTTCTGTATCTATGGACGCGACCCAGTCGTTCAGTCTTTTTGTTCTGCATCTATGGACGCGAAAACACCAGTCGTTCAGTCTTTTTGTTCTGCATCCTATGTGACGCGACCCAGTCGTTCAGTCTTTTTTCTGCATCTATGGACGCGACCCAGTCGTTCAGTCTTTTTGTTCTGCATCTATGGACGCGACCCAGTCGTTCAGTCTTTTTTGTTCTGCATCTATGGACGCGACCCAGTCGTGTTCAGTCTTTTGTTCTGCATCTATGGACGCGACCAGTCGTCGTTCTAAAGTGTTCCGATTGCCATACTGGCTGGCAACATTCTTATCCTTTGCTTGCTAGCTAGCCAACTACGGCTAACTTACAGTCAAGATCAAACAGTGCAGCCAGTAGCTGCATTGTTACAGCTGTTTTTTTTGTGACATTTATTTGGATACATCCATAACAATGAGCTAATGAGTCACGATTTCGCCTGGCATAGAAAATGTGCTCTCTCATCAGGACACTGTTGTTCAGAGGAGCTAGCCAACTACACAGCTAACACAATCACTTCAAACTGAAGCTGGAAAGACTGCAAACTAACTGCACTCGTTTCGGTTGACCTTTTTTCGCTTTTAACCAATCAGCATTCAGGATTAGACCCACCTGTTGTATGAATACATTGAGAAACCATAGAACCCATCATGTACAGTGTGCTGTAAGGATGAGTCTTTACTGATAAGGTGCACCCACGGGGCAGCAAGCCACCCACCCAGTGATCTAAAAACAACTCAATTAACCTCACAATAGACAGGAGAGATAACAAATGCAGCACCTCAGAACAGCACACACACACCACACACACACACAACACACACACACACACACACACACACACACACACACACACAACACACACACACACACACACACACACACACACACACACACAGAGCGTGGTTGGGTTGGTTCTATTCATCACATCAACACCAGTCAGTATAACTAAATAAGACAAGAATGATTTGTTTGGCTCACTCCCCATTAATCATCTTACAAGGCCAGGCAGCATAGAGACAGAGATGTGTAAAGTAGAACATTGTAGAGCAGAGCAACCTATTGTAGAAGCAGAGCAGAGCATTGTAGAAGCAGAGCAGAGCATTGAGAGCAGAGCAGAGCATCGTAGAGCAGCAACGTATTGTAGAGCAGAGCAGAGTATTGTAGAGCAGAGCAGAGTAATTGTATAGCAGGGCAGAGTGTTGTAGAGCAGAGCAGAGTATTGTATAGCGGAGCATCGTAGAGCAGAGCAGAGTATGTAGAGCAGAGCATCGTAGAACATTGTAGAACATTGTAGAGCATTGTAGAACAGTGTAGAGCATTGTAGAGCATTGTAGAACATTGTAGAGCATTGGTAGAACAGTGTAGAACATTGTAGAGCATTGTTAGAACATTGTAGAACATTGTAGAACATTGTAGAGCATTGTTAGAGCAGAGCATTGATTAGCTGGGAGAGGAGAGGAGGAGAGGAGCCATTAACATGAGCAGAGTGAGATGTGCGCTGTATTTCACCTAGTACTTTTGGTTGTGAACACGGACACAGTAAAGTCTTGCTGTGTAGAGGAGAGGGTTTAAAAAGACAGAGGCCGGCTGGGACCAACCCTCTCCGAAAAACAGGCACTCTCGTCTATCCTCCTCTCCTCTCCTAGTTCTACCTCCAACTCTTCACTTATGCTTTCCTCTCCTCTCCTAGTTCTACCTCCAACTCTTCACTTATGCTTTCTCTCCTCTCCTAGTTCTACCTCCAACTCTTCACTTATGCTTTCCTCTCCTCCTTTCCATTCTCCATCCCTCTCTCCACTCCGCCATCCTATTTATTCTCTCCTCACCTCTTCTCACTCCTCTCATTAGCAAATTATGAAAAATAAAAAAACAGAAATACCTTATAAGTATTCAGACCCTTTGCTATGAGACTCGAAATTGATCTCAGGTGCATCCTGTTTTCATTGATCATTCATTGAGCAAATTGATTGGAGCCCACCTGTGGTAAATTTAACTGATTGGATATGATTTGGAAAGGCTCACACCTGTCTACATAAGGTCCCACAGTTGACAGTGCATATCAGAGCAAAAACCAAGCCATGAGGTCGAAGGAATTGTCCGTAGAATCTGAGACAGGATTGTGTCGAGACACAGATCTGGAATGGTACCAAAAATTTCTGCAGCATTGAGGGTCCCCAAGAACACAGTGGACTCAATCATTCTTAAATGGAATAAGTTTAGAACCCACAAGACTCTTCCTAGAGCTGGCCGCCCGGCCAAACTGAGCAATCGGGGGAGAAGGGCCTTGGTCAGGGAGGTGACCAAGAACCCGATGATCACTCTGTTAAGGCTAGGGCTGATTTCAAGGTTTTACTGCTAACCTACAAAGCATTACATGTGCTTACTCCTACTATCTTTCGATTTGGTCCTGCCGTACATGCCTACACGTACGCTACGGTCACAAGACGCAGGCCTCCTATTGTCCTAGAATTTCTAAGCAAAACAGCGGGAGGCAGGGCTTTCTCCTATAGGCTCCATTTTTATGGAAAGGTCTGCCTACCATGTGAGAGACGCAGACTCGGTCTCGACCTTTAAGTCTTTATTGAAGACTCATCTCTCCAGTAGGTCCTATGATGAGTGTAGTCTGGCACAGGTTGGGTGAAGGTGAACGGAAAGGCACGGGAGCAACGAACCCTCTTGCTGTCTCTGCCTGGCCGGTTCCCCTCTCTCCACTGGGATTCTCTGCCTCAAACCCTATTGCGGGGGCTGAGTCACTGGCTTACTGGTGCTCTTCCATGCCGTCCCTAGGAGGGGAGCGTCACTTGAGTGGTTGAGGCACTGATCTTCCTGTCCGGGTTGGCGCCCCTCAAGTTCGTGCCGTGGGGAGATCTTTGTGGGCTATACTCGGCCTTGTGTCAGGATGGTAAGTTGGTGGTTGAAGATATCCCTCTAGTGGTGTGGGGTCTGTGCTTGGCAAAGTGGGTGGGTTATATCCTGCCTGTTTGGCCCTATCCGGGGGTATCATCGGATGGGGCCACAGTGTCTCCCGACCCTCCTGTCTCAGCCTCCAGTATTTATGCTGCAATAGTTTGTGTCGGGGGCTAGGGTCAGTCTGTTTATATCGGAGTTTGCTTCGTCTCATCCAGTGTGTCCTGTGTGAATTAAATATGCTCCGTCTAACTCTCTCTCTCGCTCTCTCTTTCTCTTTTCTCTCTTCCCTCGGAGGACCTGAGCCCTCTGACCATGCCTCAGACTACCTGACCTGATGACTCCTTGCTGTCCCCAGTCCACCGGCTGTCCCCAGTCCACCTGCTGCTGCTCCAGTTTTCGGTCCTCAGTTTTTGTTATGACGAGGGTTGTTTGTAGCTCTAGGTGTTTTTTTTGTCTATGGTGCCTGATATGGCTCCCAATCAGAGGCAGCTGTTTATCGTTGTCTCTGATTGGGGATCATATTTAGGTAGCCACTTTCCCTTTGGTGTTTGTGGGTTCTTGTTCTATGTTTAGTTGCCTGTCTGTACTATCCATATAACTTCACGGTTAGTTTTGTTATTTGTTCAGTGGTCATTCGTTAAAATAAATAAGAATGTACGCAACCACGCTGGGCCTTGGTCTCCTCCTTACAACGGCCGTGACACAAGCGGCACCAGAAGACCAAGGAGCTCTCCAAACAGGTCAGGGACAAAGTTGTGGAGAAGTACAGATCATGGTTGGGTTATATAAAAAAGATTCCACAGAGCACTATTAAATCCATTATTAAAAAATGGAAAGAATATGGCACAATAACAAACCTGCCAAGAGAGGGCTGCCCACCAGAACTCACAGACCAGGCAAGGAGGGCATTAATCAGAGAGGCAACAAAGAGACCAAAGATAACCCTGAAGGATCTGCAAAGCTCCACAGCAGAGATTGGGATATCTGTTCATGACCACTTTAAGCCGGACACTCCACAGAGCTGGGCTTTACAGAAAGTGGCCAGAAAAAAAGCCATTGCTTAAAACCTCTTTAGGCTGCAAGTGAATATTGAAAAAACTGGAAAATATGTGCACATTTTCAAACGGCCTCCTAAGAAACTTTTTTATTTTACAATATGCATATATTTACTACTGTTGATAGATAACAGTCTATAGTTTCTAAAAAGGTTTGAATTATTTCTCTAAGTCGAACAGAAATATTTTTACAGCCATTTTCCCAGCCGAATTGAGTTTTCCAAAATGCGATGTGTGTCTTTAAGACCTTGTCTATAAAAGGTCATTAGACTTGGGACCGTAGAACACGTCACACTCCTTCATCAGGGTGTAATGCGGAAGTGAGAATTGAAAGCAGTCGAATATCTCGTCCATGGACTGAATAACACACCTTCTTGTGAGACCTGCGCAGTTAAAAAAAAATTCCGGGCGCGAAGCATAATTTGGTCTCGGCTACTGGAAGAAAGGTCAGTAACCGGTGAATATGATCTCTGACTTCGATATTATTTGATACATGTCACAAAATCATCCTAAAGTATGTTTTTTCAATATACTTATATTATTTATTGCAATTTATTCTGGACTTTAGATGTGATGAGACGGAAGAATTTTTTGAAGAAAGACAGGATTAGCGCCGCAATGCTATTGTGCTTGCTAACCAAAGAGGGAAATAGTTCGTTTCTGGAACCAACTAAAGACTCTACTGGACATTGGACCCCGTTACAACATTCTGATGAGATCAACAAAGATAAGGACCCAATTTGGGATGCTTTTTCATATATCTGTCGAACTGTTGTATGCTAACTGTGCTAGGCTAGCGCTTGACTTATGCTAGTGTTGTCTTATGCTAGCTTATGTTGTTAGCTAATATAACGATATATTGTGTTTCGCTGTAAAACATCAAAAAATCGGAAATATTGGCTTTATTCACACGATATCTGTCTTTCATTAGCATTCCACCATATGTTTTTCGAAATGTTTTATGAGGTGTAATTAGTAGTCGACGTGGTGTATGTATTTTCTCTGGCTACTCCCGTCTGGATTCAGACTTTAGCTATGTGGTAGCATTTATTGGGTAGCATCAATGTAAAACTGATTTATAGCTAAAAAATGGCATCTTTATGAACAAAACATAGATTTATTGGTGTACATGTTATATGACTGTCATCTGAGGTAGTTTTTTCTGGTTCTTAGTTGGTTTAGTTTATTTCGGTGGTTGTGCATGCTACTTGAATCATAATTCCATAATCATAATCATAATTCCACTTTTGTATTTGGTGTGAGACTAACATAAATATAGGTGGTGTTTCTCTGTTAAAACATTTAAAAAATCGGACATGTTGGCTGGATTGACAAGATGTTTATCTTTCAAATGCTGTATTGACTTGTTAATGTGTGAAAGTTAAATATTTTAAAAAAATAGATTTTGAATTTCCGCCCTGCACTTGCAGTGGCTGTTGTCATATTAATCCCGACGTCGGAGTTGCAGCCTGTAAAGGTTAAAGTAAAAAATAAGCAAACATGTTTGGTGTTCGCCAAAAGGCATATGGGAGACTCCCCAAACATATTGAAAAAGGTACTCTGGTCAGATGAGACTAAAATTGAGCTTTTTGGCCATCAAGGAAAACAATATGTCTGGCGCAAACCCAACACCTCTCATCACCCCAAGAACACCATCCCCACAGGGAAGCGTGACACAAACCGCCCCAAAATGTTTTATCTTAATTCCAGGTTAAGGCAACAAAATAAAATGTGAATACAAGCCAGTAGCTAGCAACCTAGCCAACTTTAGCCAGGCAGGCAAGCTGCAAAAGGACAAGTAGGCTACACTTCCCRATCGTTTATCAGTGCAATTTTGACGGKKAACTAGCTGAAAAGGTTTGAGAGGGTTTATCTAATGTTCCTTCGTTATATTTTAGCTCATCTTGCTCTGGCTAGCATTAGTTGTTGATTTTGTTGTTGATGTGCATAACTGAGGGAGAGCATACATTTTCATGGTTGTTTGATCAATAAGACTGTAAAGTTCCCAAATGTAAGAGGACTCCTGTGATATTTAGATATTTACAGAAATCCATTCAGGTGTATTTTGTGGCTTTAGGCAAATGCGTTCTAATGATGTAAAGTCGCGCTGTTGCTACTGCCTGTAAACACACAGTCTYGTTCAAAGTGAATGATGGTGAGCCTCTGTGGCAACAGGCTTGTTTGTATGAGGGCCTACTGTGGCTCTGATTGGCTATGGTGTACCAGTCTGCATAGACTACGGTCCTGGACGAGACAGATGTTTTATTTCTGGGTTTTGTAATTGTCCAAGCGCACGGCTACTTTCCCACTCTATATTGCTATAGAATTTTCACAAATGCTTTACTATACGTCCTTCCCAAACATTTAAAGAATTTAGTTCAGTTCCACTTTCACGTCTGTGTTTACTTCAGCCGCCAGACGTCTTAACACAGAGCGGTAKTGCTGCCAACACCTCGACAGCAGGCCATCTATTCCTCTCTCCTTTCCTCACCTCATCCCCCTCTCTGGCCCTCCACGACAGGATCATTAACAAGGAATGAAGAGCTGGTGGCTGTGAGGCTCCAACTAGCACTCCCCTGATMAATGACTCYCATGTAAATGTAAAAGGAGAGAGAGATTGAGAGAAAGAGTAGGATCTGTCAGTCAAAGAGYAGCTGGCTCTGTGCACAGTGCCTCAGGCTACAGTCCTACCGCTGCAAACAATTACATCCTCACCTGCCACTGAGAGGAACATGGCAGACAATTTTCCTACCTAGCTGGAGGGGGATACGCATTCACTAACAGGGTACTGCCACTTAGAATGTAAACATGGCACCACTCACACACACACATACACTTCTCATTGCCAGTTAGAATGTAATCACTGGCACCACTCACACTCACACACACACTTCTCATTGCCAGTTAGAATGTAATCACTGGCACCACTCACACTCACTTCTCATTGCCAGTTAGAATGTAATCACTGGCACCACTCACACACACACTTCTCATTGCCAGTTAGAATGTAATCACTGGCACCACTCACACACACACTTCTCATTGCCAGTTAGAACGTAATCACTGGCACCGTGGCACGGCACTCCTCATTGCCAGTTAGAATGTAATCACTGGCACCGTGGCACGACACTCCTCATTGCCAGTTAGAATTTATAAAACTTATTTCTTTTTAATAAAATTAATTTTATATATGTGTATTCTTTAATTTGTTATTTATTTTTATGATTTTTCGTTTTCTTTTCTGTAGTTTCTTTATATATTTTTAATTTTTTTTCATTATTTATATGTATTAATTTTAAAATTTTTTTTTTCTTTTTCAGAATTTGTTTTTTTTTTTTTATAAAAAATTATCTTAATTAATCTCTCTTATATTTTGTTTAAAATTATTTTTAATTTTATCAATTTTTTTATAATTTTTTTAAATTTATTATTTAATAAATTCTTAATATATGGTTATTATTTAATAAGCTGTTCTTTATTTTTTTTATGATTCTTTTCAATTTTTCATTTTTTTTTTTCAAAATTGAGTAATTTTATAAAATTATTTTTTAATGTTATTTCTTTTTTAATGTTGCTTATAATTTATCTTTCTGGACTCTATTTATTTGTTTTTCTCTAATTTAAAAAATAATAATTTATTTTTTTTTTGTTTTCTTTTTAATATTATTTGCATAAATTATATTTTTATATTTTTATTTTCGTTCTTTATATATAATTCTTTAAATATTTATTAATGAAAAAAAATTGTTTTACTATATATTAATAATTTAATTTATTTTAAATTCTTGTTTCTATTAATCTTTATTAAATTGTTTTTTTTTCTATCTTTATTGATTATTTAATCTTTTTAAAATTTTTTTATTGAATTATATTATTTAATTTAAATATAAAATTTATTTTATTTTTTTCGATATTAATATTGACTTTATTTTTAAAAATTTTCTTTATTTATTTTCTATCGGTTTTTTTAAATTAATTATTTCGTCTTCTTAATTATAAAATTTTCGTTTTTTTATTTTTAAATTTAAATTGTTAGTTATTATTTTTTTTCAATTTCTTTTTCTTATTTTTGTAATTATTTTTAAAATAAAATAATAATATTTGATATATTATTTTTAATAATTCATTTTAATCCTTTTATTTAATATTTGTTTTCATAAAATTTTTAATATTTGTTATTAATTTCAAATAATCTAATTTTTATTAATATTTTTTCCTTCTAGCTTTTATTGCAATTATTAATTTGTTATATGTATGATCGTTGTGGTTCTGTAATTAATTTCTTTCTAAATAATATTCTTTTGTTTTAAAATTTTTATTAAATTCTTCTTTTATTTTATATTTAAATTTTTATATGTTTATTTATACTGTAAAATTAGTTTTTGTAATTTTGTATTGTGTTATTATTTCAATTTTAAAAAAAATTCTTATTTGATCAATTAAAATACCATTTTTTTTATCCACTTTTCTTCTTCTATTTATGTTTTATTTTTCTTTATTAAAATAATTCTATAATAATTAAATTTTATTTTTTAATATGAAATATTTAATAGATTTTTTATAATTAAAAATTTTTATAACTGATTTATTATAATTTCTATTATAAAACTTTTAAATTTTAATCAATTTTTTTGTTATAATTTTATTTATTTAAATAAAATAATAATAAATATTGTTTTTATTTAAATTATCATGTGAATTTTTCATTATTTTTTAAAATAAAATATTTTATTAGAACGTGATCCAGTAGTACGGATTATTACTGTAGTAGTTTAAGAACGTGATCCAGTAGTACGGATATTACTGGCAGTATGTAGAACGTGATCCAGTAGTACGCGATATTACTGGTAGTATTAGAACGTGTGATCCGATTAGTACGGATATTACTGGCAGTATTAGAACGTGTTCCAGTAGTACGGATATTACTGGCAGTATTAGAACGTGATCCAGTAGTACGGATATTACTGGCGTATATAGAACGTGATCCAGTAGTACGGATATTACTGTAGTATTAGAAAGTGATCCAGTAGTACGGATATTACTGGTAGTATTAGAACGTGATCCAGTAGTACGGATATTACTGGTAGTATTAGACGTGATCCAGTAGTACGGATATTACTGCAGTATTAGAACGTGATCCAGTAGTACGGATATTACTGCAGTATTTAGAACGTGATCCAGATAGTACGGAATTACTGCAGTATTAGAACGTTATCCAGTAGTACGGATATTACTGGCAGTATTTAGAACGTGATCCAGTATACGGATATTACTGCGTATTAGAACGTGATCCAGTTAGTACGGATATACTGGTAGTATTAGAACGTGATCCAGTAGTACGGATATTACTGGTAGTATTAGAACGTGATCCAGTAGTACGGATATTACTGGTAGTTTTAGAACGTGATCCAGTAGTACGGATATTACTGGTAGTATTAGAACGTATCCAGTAGTACGGATATTACTGGTATTAGAACGTGATCCAGTAGTACGGATATTTACTGTAGTATTAGAACGTGATCCAGTAGTACGGATATTACTGGTAGTATTAGAACGTGATCCAGTAGTACGGATATTACTGGTAGTATTGAAACGTGATCCAGTAGTACGGATATTACTGGTAGTATATAGAACGTGATCCAGTAGTACGGATATTACTGGTAGTATTAGAACGTGATCCAGTAGTACGGATATTACTGGTAGTATTAGAACGTGATCCAGTAGTACGGATATTACTGGCTAGTATTAGAACGTGATCCAGTAGTACGGATATTACTGCGTAGTATTAGAACGTGATCCAGTAGTACGGATATTACTGTAGTATTAGAACGTGATCCAGTTAGTACGGATATTACTGGAGTATTAGAACGTGATCCAGTAGTACGGATATTACTGGCAGTATTAGAACGTGATCCAGTAGTACGGATATTACTGGAGTATTAGAACGTGATCCAGTAGTACGGATATTACGGTAGTATTAGAACGTGATCCAGTAGATACGGATATTACTGGTAGTATTAGAACGTGATCCAGTAGTACGGATATTACTGGTGTATTAGAACGTGACAGTAGTACGGATATTATGGTAGTATTAGAACGTTCCATAGTACGGAATATTACTGGTAGTATTAGAACGTGATCCAGTAGTACGGATATTACTGGTAGTATTAGAACGTGATCCAGTAGTACGGATATTACTGGTAGTATTAGAACGTGATCCAGTAGTACGGATATTACTGGTAGTATTAGAACGTGATCCAGTAGTACGGATATTACTGGTAGTATTAGAACGTGATCCAGTAGTACGGATATTACTGGTAGTATTAGAACGTGATCCAGTAGTACGGATATTACTGGTAGTATTAGAACGTGATCCAGTAAGTACGGAATTACTCGTAGTATTAGAACGTGATCCAGTAGTACGGATATTACTGGTAGTATTAGAACGTGATCCAGTAGTACGGATATTACTGGTAGTATTAGAACGTATCCAGTAGTACGGATATTACTGGTAGTATTAGAACGTGATCCAGTAGTACGGATATTACTGGTAGTATTAGAACGTGATCCAGTAGTACGGATATTAACTGGTAGTATTAGAACGTGATCCAGTAGTACGGATATTACTGGTAGTTATTTTTAGGAACTGATTCCAGTAGTACGATAATTACTGGTAGTATTAGAACGTGATCCAGTAGTACGGATATTACTGGTAGTATTAGAACGTA
>NW_019942669.1:223561-247582 GCF_002910315.2 Salvelinus sp. IW2-2015 | reverse complement strand
AGAAATGTAATCACTGGCACGTGGCACGACACTCCTCTCTGCGCAGTAGCTGAACACTCACTTAATCCTAACTGCCATTTTCCTTATTAGCTCATTACAGACAAGGGTTTATTACAAACAAAAACAACAATTTTGTTTGAGTGGAAACAAAGGTTGGGAAAAGAGTCATCTAGTATTACTGGTAGTATTAGAACGTGATCCAGTAGTACGGATATTACTGGCAGTATATAGAACGTGATCCAGTAGTACGGATATTACTGGTAGTATTAGAAAGTGATCCAGTAGTACGGATATTACTGGTAGTATTAGAACGTGATCCAGTAGTACGGATATTACTGGTAGTATTAGAACGTGATCCAGTAGTACGGATATTACTGGTAGTATTAGAACGTGATCCAGTAGTACGGATATTACTGGTAGTATTAGAACGTGATCCAGTAGTACGGATATTACTGGTAGTATATGAACGTGATCCAGTAGTACGGATATTACTGTAGTATTAGAACGTGATCCAGTAGTACAGGATATTACTGGTAGTATTAGACGTGATCCAGTAGTACGGATATTACTGGTAGTATTAGAACGTGATCCAGTAGTACGGATATTACTGGTAGTATTAGAACGTGATCCAGTAGTACGGATATTACTGGTAGTATTAGAACGTGATCCAGTAGTCACGGATATTACTGTAGTATTAAACGTGATCCAGTAGTACGGATATTACTAGCAGTATAAATTAGAACGTGATCCAGTAGTACGGATATTACTGGCCAGTATTAGAACGTGATCCAGTAGTACGGATATTACTGGAGTATTAGAACGTGATCCAGTAGTACGGATATTACTGGCAGTATTAGAACGTGATCCATAGTACGGATATTACTGGTAGTATTAGAACGTGATCCAGTAGTACGGATTTACTGGTAGTATTAGAACGTGATCCAGTAGTACGGATATTATCTGGTCAGTATTAGAACGTGATCCAGTAGTACGGATTATTACTGTAGTATTAGAACGTGATCCAGTAGTACGGATATTACTGGCAGTATTAGAACGTATCCAGTAGTACGGATATTACTGGCAGTATTAGAAACGTGATCCAGTAGTCGGATATACTGGTAGTATTAGAACGTGATCCAGTAGTACGGTATTTACTGGTAGTATTAGAACGTGATCCAGTAGTACGGATATTACTGTAGATATGAACGTGATCCAGTAGTACGGTATTTTGGTAGTATTAGAACGTGATCCAGTAGTACGGATATTACTGAGTATATTAGAACGTGATCCAGTAGTACGATATTACTGGTAGTATCTAGAACGTGATCAGTAGTTCGGATATTACTGAGTATTAGACTGATCCAGTAGTACGGATATTACTGGAGTATTTGAACGTGATCCAGTAGTACGGATATTACTGGAGTATATTAGAACGTGATCCAGTAGTACGGATATTAACTGGTAGTATTAGAACGTGATCCAGTAGTACGGATATTACTGGTAGTATTAGAACGTGATCCAGTAGTACGGATATTTACTGGTAGTATTAGAACGTGATCCAGTAGTACGGATATTACTGGTAGTATTAGAACGTGATCCAGTAGTACGGATATTACTGGTAGTATTAGAACGTGATCCAGTAGTACGGATATTACTGGTAGTATTAGAACGTGATCCAGTAGTACGGATATTACTGGTAGTATTAGAACGTGATCCAGTAGTACGGATATTACTGGTAGTATTAGAACGTGATCCAGTGTACGGATATTACTGGTAGTATTAGAGTGATCCAGTAGTACGGATATTACTGGTAGTATTAGAACGTGATCCAGTAGTACGGATATTACTGGTAGTATTAGAACGTGATCCAGTAGTACGGGTTAGTAACATTAGAAAATGATCAAGTATTAGTATTAGATTGTCTGTAATCTAGTATTACAGTYTAAGTCATATAAGAAGACATATTTTGTCCTCCCACTGTGATAAGGAAGAGTAGCTAAGGAAACCGTTGGTGTTTTTCTTCCTGTGTCTGTGTGTCATGAATACACAAGTGTCCCTCGCTACCCATGGCTCAAAGTGACTAATTACAAACACTCTCTCTACTTCCCCTCTATCCCTTGCTCTTCCACCATCCCTCCTACCCCTCTCTTCCTTTCATCAGCCAGTGGTTCTGGTCTCCTCTCCGGGGTAATCACTCATTAGGTCTACAGTGAAGCCAGGACCTGCTTCCCTCACCAAGAGACTACAYCAGCCCAGCACGGCCTAGCACACCGCAGCCTGAAACACTGCAGACCTAGACCCACACACTAGGTATTCAACCTAAATAATGAGAGACTACAGCAGCCCAGCACGGCCCAGAACACCGCAGCCTGAAACACTGCAGACCTAGACCCACACACTAGGTATTCAACCTAAATAATGAGAGACTACAGCAGCCCAGCACACTGCCTGTCACAGACAGGGAATTTTCTGCCATTAAAATCATTGGGCAGGCCAGGCCACCTAAGCGTTTTTTTCAAACAGTCTAAAAATATATATTACATATACAGAACCAGTCAAAGGTTTGGACACACCTACTCATAGCAGGGATTTTCTTCGTTGATACCCTTTCATCTCTTCTTCTTCCCTCGTTTTCCATCATAACATAATAATGTTGAGATTTCTCATTACTAGCTAATTGTGTGGTTCTCTCAGGAGGACAAGCAGGGGCGTCGGGCCAAGCATAGACTTTTACACACACACACACACACACACACACACACACACACACACACACACACACACACCACCACACACACACACACAACACACACACACAGAGTTTTCCCTGTAGAGGACAATAGCATTAGATAGTTTGCGTTCCAAATGGCACTCTAGTGCATTATGGGACCTAGTCACAAGAAGTACACTATACAGTTGTGATGGGGGGAAAAATGGATAAAGTTAAATATCACAATATTATTTTTGCGCTCGTTGGCTGTACCTGCAGTATTCTTCCTTCATAGATTGTTCTCCATCTTCTTTTTAAATTGGGAAGCAATTTGTTTCAGCACTTCTACTTCCATGACTGATCAAAAAAACATTCACATGGCTCTCTCTTGTCCCTCTCTGCAGATGACATCGCATACATATAGAATCCCAATACATATCGAATCGGCACCCTAGTATCGTGAGTAATTATGGTATCGTGATATATGGTATGGTATCGTGATAATATGGTATCGTGATAATATGGTATCGTGATAATATGGTATGGTATCGTGATAATATGGTATCGTGAGATCCCTGCCATTCCCAGCTCTATTATAAAAGGAATAGTGTTACATTTAGGATGCACACATGGAAAGAGGGGAAAGAATTAAATGGAATTTACAAAGGATGCCCCAAGCGACCAATTTAGTTCAAAGCGACCCTGATAACCATCAGTGCAAAAGAGGAAGATATTATAGAGGAACCAACCAGGTCTGTGTGTGTGTGATATTTCAATGCTATTTCTTGTTCATTAGGCCAATGCTGCTAAGATACTGTAGCAGCTCACCTGAATGTCTGTGTGTGTGCCGATCATATTAATCCTAACCTCTGTCTATAAATTCATGTTATTGCTACTTTATTTCTGGCARCATGTGTTGACATCTAGGTCTCACCAACCATCTGTCAAAACGGATGCTGTTGCTATGTGTGTACACGGGTGTGTACACGTGTGCGTGCATATGTTCATGTGAGCGTGTTTGTGAGTGTGTGTGTGTGTGTGAGCGTGTGTGTGTGTGTACCCCCTACTCCATTCTATCCATGCCCTGAAGACGAGATGCATTCTCTTATGTAAACATCTGCTAGTTGATTGGACTGCTGCCTGGCTGGTCTGTGTTTCTGCTTCTCTCTCTGCAAGGATCTGTCTGAGAGTGGAGACAGCACAGCCTCTCCCTGATGGAGAACAGAGAAATAGGGGTCTATTCGTTTGAATTCAATCTCTTTTTGACAGCACCCCTTTTGATTTGAACGAAACCTTCCATWCATYTTTGCCAATTCTAGAAGAGAGAAAACATTCAAGAGATAAATGTCCCTAAAGTTGACCCATTTTGCATACCCCACCATACCATGAGACATCCATGTCTTCATCACTGGAAATGAAATKATTTAAAAGCTTACAAACAGGGTTGTCAAACTATTTTATAATTTCTGGGYYAAAAKYTTTTTTTAATAATGGTCATTTATTTAACATTTCACTTCAATTCTCTAAAAACCTTATAGGCCTTTCAGCTGAAACACAATACTATCCCCTTTCACAGTCTTTAAAAAATAAATAGAACAACGTCTAAACATGGGTTTATAGGGACTTGAGGTAATCTGTGTGTAATTACAGAGTCTCCTGAGCCCAGAACCGCTGCAGAGAGATGACAAGCTCACATTGTTTTAATGACTGGAGAAAGAGGAAACTAACAACTTCTCTGTCTTCAGCACGCACCACACATAACACACACACAGTATGGCTAAAACAACTTTTCTCTCATCAACACTTCTGTGTTGWCCAGAGGCAGAAAGAGAACAGTGGAAGAGCCAAGCAAGCAGACTTCAGAGCACTTCATCCTCTCCTACATCTGCATAAAATAAGTATAGTAGACCCTAAACCACTTTGAATGCTGCTGAACTGCTTGGCTAATTAGGCCTACTCTACAACAGAAATACATATCATTGTTTAAGTTCAAGACCTATAGGGGTTTTGAGCAAAGATCTTCTCATTAGAACCCAGTAGGGTTCCGGAATGAAGCAGTAGAACGCAGTAGCAGAATACAGCGGTAGAACGCGGTAGCAGAATGCAGCAGTAGAACGTAGTAGCAGAATGCAGCAGTAGAACACGGTAGCAGAATACAGCGGTAGAACGCGGTAGCAGAATGCAGCGGTAGAATGCAGCAGTAGAACACGGTAGCAGAATGCAGGAGTAGAACACAGCAGTAGAACGCAGTAGCAGAATGCAGCAGTAGAATGCAGCAGTAGGACACGGTAGCAGATGCAGGAGTAGAAACAGCAGTACAATGCGGTAGCAGAATGCAGTAGTAGAACGCAGTAGCAAGAATGCAGTAGTAGAACGCGGAAGCAGAATGCAGCAGTAGAAGCAGTAGCAGAATACAGTGAAACACAGTAGCATAATGCAGTAGTAGAACGCGGAAGCAGAATGCAGCAGTAGAACGAGTAGCAGAATGCAGTAGAACACAGTAGCATAATGCAGTAGTAGAACACGGTAGAAGAATGCAGCAGTAGAACACAGTAGCAGAACACAGCAGTAGAATGCGGTAGCAGAATGCAGTAGTAGAACGCTGTAGCAGAATGCAGCAGTAGAACGCGGTAGCAGAATGCAGTAGTAGAACGCTGTAGCAGAATGCAGCAGTAAGAACGCGGTAGCAGAATGCAGTAGTAGAACGCAGTAGCAGAATGCAGTAGTAGAACGCAGTAGCAGAATGCAGTAGTAGAACGCTGTAGCAGAATGTAGTAGTAGAACGCGGTAGCAGAATGCAGTAGTAGAACGCTGTAGCAGAATGTAGTAGTAGAACACAGTAGCATAATGCAGTAGTAGAACACGGTAGCAGAATGCAGTAGTAGAACGCTGTAGCAGAATGCGGCAGTAGAAGCGGTAGCAGAATGCAGTAGTAGACCGCAGTAGCAGAATGCAGTAGTAGAACGCAGTAGCAGAATGCAGTAGTAGAACGCTGTAGCAGAATGTAGTAGTAGAACGCGGTAAGCAGAATGCAGTAGTAGAACGCAGTAGCAGAATGCGTAGTAGAACGCAGTAGCAGAATGGAGCAGTAGAAACGCGGAAAGCGGAATGCAGCAGTAGAACCCGGTAGCAGAATGCAGCAGTAGAATGCAGTAGCAGAATGTAGTAGTAGAACGCAGTAGCAGAATGCAGCAGTAGAACGCAGTAGCAGAATGCAGCAGTAGAACGTGGTAGCAGAACCGGTAGCAGAATGCAGCAGTAGAACGCGGTGCAGAACCGGTAGAAGAATGCAGCTGTAGAATGCAGTAGCAGAATGCAGCAGTAAGAACGCAGTAGCAGAATGCAGTAGTAGGACGCAGTAGCAGAATGCGCAGTGGAACGCGTAGCAGAACACAGCAGTAGAGCGGTAGCAGAATGCAGTAGTAGAAGCGTAGCAGAATGCAGCAGTAGAACGGGTAGCAGAACACAGCAGTAGAATGGGGTAGCAGAATGCAGTAGTAGAACGCAGAGCAGAATGCAGCAGTAGAACGCGGTAGCAGAACAGCAGTAGAATGCGGTAGCAGAATGCAGTAGTAAACGCTGTAGCAGAAGGCAGTAGTAGAACGCGGTAGAAGAACACAGCAGTAGAATGCGGTAGCAGAATGCAGTAGTAGAACGCTGTAGCAGAAGGAGTAGTAGAACACAGTAGCAGAATGGAGCAGTAGAACGCGGAAAGCGGAATGCAGCAGTAGAACGTGGTAGAAGAATGCAGCAGTAGAACATGGTAGCAGAACCGGTAGCAGAATGCAGCAGTAGAATGCAGTAGCAGAATGTAGTAGTAGAATGCAGCAGTAGAACGCAGTAGCAGAATGCAGAAGTAGAACGTGGTAGCAGAACCCGGTAGCAGATGCAGCAGTAGAACGTAGTAGCAGAATGCAGTAGTAGAATGCAGTAGCAGAATGCAGCAGCTAGATGTACCAGTATGTGTATGAGGAGTGCTGTGTTCTATAGAAAAAGGAAGGACACAGGGGAATAGAAGGATCATCATGATGCTGCTCTGTAGAATGGAGCCATCAGCCAGACAGTCATACTGAGCCACAGGAGGTGGGTGCTGCATTATCCTGCCCAGTTTATAAAGTATAGTACACAGGCTCTGGAAATCAGCCTGACCTCTCTGTGCTATGCCTCCTACTCTGGGTACTGTCTTTCTAAAGCGTAGTCATACATTTTACCACTCTGTATGAACAACAATGAACACAACAACAACAATGAATAAAGATGAATACAACAGGCAACATGGTGTATGAAGTGTCAGCATCCAGTATAGACCTCAAGCTAGTGGAGCTCTGCTTTAGACTCTGACAATGACGTTACATGCACTAACCGCCCCTTTCTTTAAAAAGAGAAAGACAGAAAGCAACTTTGTGACACATAGGTCAGATAGACAGCATTGATGGTGTGTGGAGACTGCTGATGGTTTTGAAGGGTCAGGCAAATGCATGACATATCAGAGGGTATCAGCATGTGTGTGTGTGTGTGTGTGTGTGTGTGTGTGTGGTGTGTGTGTGTGTGTGTGTGGTGTGTGTGTGTGTGTCAAGGTTTCCGTTAGCCGGTAAACAGCCGAATTCTGGCCCAAAAATATAAATGAAAAGCCCCCAATTGTCCTGGAGAAGAAAAGAAATCCCATTGTGAAAATGCATTTTAGCCTATTCATTGATTGAATATAAGTCGATGTAGCGCGAGAGCTGCTACTGCAGCTCATCAAACAGCTCTTTCCTTGCTGCTGGAGTGAAATGTGCTTTTATGAGCCCAAATCATTGGACGCAACTTCAATGCACCGCGTGTTAAAACTGTTTCGATGGCCACGATTAAAAAGAGCTACTATTTTTACTTCTCAATTGGTAATTGAAGTGCACTTCCCATTCGCCATTCAAGTGCGCAGGCAACTAGGCAGGCTTCAGCGCATCACACACCACTGAGCTGGAGGCAGTATGCTTTTTGAAAACATATACACGACGTTCAAAAGTTTGGAGTACACTTAGAAACTTTCTTGTTTTTGAAAGAAAACATTAAAATAACATCAAATTGATCAGAATTACAGTGTAGACATTGTTAATGTTGTAAATGACTACTGTAGCTGAAACTGATGATTTTTTAGGTATACAGAGGCCATTATCAGCAATCATCACTCCTGTGTTCCAATGGCACGTTGTGTTACTAATCCAAGTGTATCATTTTAAAAGACTATTGATCATTATAAAACCTTTTGCAATTATGTTAGCACAGTTGAAAACTGTTGTTCTGATTAAAGAAGCAATAAAAACTGGCTTTCTTTAGACTAGTTGAGTATCTGAGGCATCAGCATTTGTGGGTTTGATTCAGGCTCAAAATGGCCAGAAACAAAGCACTTTCTTCTGAAATTCGTCAGTCTATTCTTGTTCTGAGAAATTAAGGCTATTCCATGCCAGAAATTGCCAAGAAACTGAAGATTCATACAACGCTGTGTCCTACTCCCTTCACAGAACAGAGTAAACTATCTCTAACCAGAATAGAAAGAGTGGGAGGCCCGGTGCACAACTGAGCAAGAGGACAAGTACATTAGTGTCTAGTTTGAGAAACAGACGCCTTACAAGTCCTCAACTGACAGCTTCATAATAGTACCCACAAAACACCAGTCTCAACGTCAACAGTGAAGAGGCGACTCCGGGATGCTGGCCTTCTAGGCAGAGTTGCAAAAGAAAGCCATATCTCAGACTGGCTAATTAAAAGAAAATATTAAGATGGGCAAAAGAACACAGACACTGGACAGAGGAACTCTGCCTAGAAGGCCAGCATCCCAGAGTCCGTCCAGTGGTGTGTGCTGACAGTAATATATACAGTGTTATTTGTGCTCCCTGTTCCACAAGGACTTTTCAGACAGGACCCCACACACAATGATTGTTGAGTGGACGGTTAAGTTAAGTTCAATTCAAACCCATCTGGGCTAATCAGGGTTAAGGATGTTACAAACCCATCTGGGCTAATAGGGTTAAGAAGTTTACAGAACTAATCTGGGCTAATCAGGGTAAAGAAGTTTACAGAACCATCTGGGCTAATCAGGGTAAAGAGTTTACAGAACCCATCTGGGCTAATCAGGGTAAAGAAGTTTACAGAACCATCTGGGCTAATCAGGGTAAAGAAGTTACAGAACCCATCTGGGCTAATCAGGGTAAAGAAGTTTACAGAACCCATCTGGGCTAATCAGGGTAAAGAAGTTTACAGAAATCTGGGCTAATCAGGGTAACGCAGAGAAGAGCACATGTCCAGATTGTGAGTGAGTGACACACACACACTTCCGCCCGTCTCTGGTCCAACATTCACTGATGCTTTAGTTCTGTGAAAGTAGTTGGATATGATCTCTCTTATCTGGATGGTTCAACTATTGGATTAAGTTCCTCTACCCATCCAACTCTCTCTTCATCTGCCAATCAAATGATTTAATTGTCAAACAGTACAGACGTGAGAGCAATAGTGTTATTAATAAAACCATATTTATTTGATGGTGGGTTGGGGAAGCGTGTTCTATGACAGACGGATATACCCATTAGGGAATGAGGACACAGCTGGACACGGGACAAGAGGGCTCACGCTCACACACACACACACACACACACACACACACCACACACACACACACACACAACCACCACCACACAACACCACACACACACACCACACACACAACAACACACACACACACACAACACACACACACACACACACACACACACACCACACACACACACACACACACACACAAACACCAGCAAAGGGATTTTAACTTAATCCACAGATTAGCACAGAGAGCTTTTTATTACAGCTTTGTTGTTGTTTTTATTAGTCTATATTAATTTAATATCTTCCCTTTTCTCCCCAAGCTTAAACAACAACAATCAGCAGCATAATTACAAGAATGCTTTGTTTTTAGAACCGTTTCTCTGGGCGACATCTGTACATCCGTCTCTGTAGGAGGAAGGCCTGAGGTTTACACTGTACACCTGGGATCATCTACAGGAGGAAGGCCTGAGGTTTACACTGTACACTGGGATCATCTACAGGAGGAAGCCTGAGGTTTACACTGTAACATTGGGATCATCTACAGGAGGAAGGCCCTGAGGTTTACACTGTAACCTGGGATCATCTACAGGAGGAAGGCCCTGAGGTTTACACTGTACACTGGGATCATCTACAGGGGAAGGCTGAGGTTTACACTGTACACCTGGGATCATCTACAGGAGGAAGGCCCTGAGGTTTACACTGTACAACTGGGATCATCTACAGGAGGAAGGCCTGAGGTTTACACTGTACACCTGGGATCATCTACAAGGAGGAAGGCCCTGAGGTTTACACTGTACACCTGGGATCATCTACAGGAGGAAGGCCCTGAGGTTTACACTGTACACCTGGGATCATCTACAGGAGGAAGGCCCTGAGGTTTACACTGTACACCTGGGATCATCTACAGGAGGAAGGCCCTGAGGTTTACACTGTACACCTGGGATCACTACAGGAGGAAGGCCCTGAGGTTTACACTGTACACCTGGGATCATCTACAGGAGGAAGGCCCTGAGGTTTACACTGTACACCTGGGATCATCTACAGGAGGAAGGCCCTGAGGTTTACACTGTACACTTGGGATCATCTACAGGAGGAAGGCCCTGAGGTTTACACTGTACACCTGGGATCATCTACAGGAGGAAGGCCCTGAGGTTTACACTGTACACCTGGGATCATCTACAGGAGGAAGGCCCTGGGTTTACACTGTACACCTGGGATCATCTACAGGAGGAAGGCCCTGAGGTTTACACTGTACACCTGGATCATCTAAGGAGGAAGGCCTGAGGTTTACATGTACACCTGGGTCATCAACTAGATTCAGCTGCGGGACGATTTTGTTCTTGAGCGGATGATCAGCGTTATTAATTAAATATAATTTTTGGGACATTTGGAGCAGTGTAGACACACTAAATAAATTATAAATAATACCATAGAGACTGTTCTAAAACAAAAAAAGTATAAGCTTTTACTACAGCAAAGAAAATATAAAAAAACAGGTGAATTTGTGAAATAGTTTATTTGACATGTCGTTGCGTGAAGCTTGGTGCTCATGGAATCAGGAGGCTATTAAACAAACACTCAAACAAGCATCAGAAGCAGGATCTGTCTTATTTCTGTAGATATATATGAATGATTATATAAGCCAACACATTTAACAGTTAGGATGTTGATTATAGACCTAATTAAGTTGGGGTTTCCTCTCTCCTACTCTCCTGTTTTCTCGTCTCCTCATTCTGCTGCTGCTCCAGTGCTTGTTCTCAACACCAATATGCTGATTACTTTACTATTAATGCACAAAGCAACATGGTCTCTAGGAAAAGGTGCCAATTCAACAGCACACTGATGTGTTTCAGAACCGCAGACAGATACCGCTATCCAATGCGGMAGAAAGCTCATTTGTTATAAAATAATATCATWTTTATTAGTGTTGCACAACTGTTCTTACATAATATAACCATATACAATTTCAGTAGGACATGTCTTAGTGATGGACTGTTCCATCCCCTACGGCCTCCAKAATGGATCAGTCCACACAGACAGGAGCCAATCAGACGGGTGTCTTGCAAACCATTKTATTTTTTTGCTACTGCTCGACTACAGAAATCTTGGTCGACCAACAGCCTGTCAACCAATCAATCGACCAGTCAACMAAAGGGGGTCAGCCCTAKCTTGCTTACAGTCATATACGATCACACATACAGTTTCTCTCTATTATATGTTGGAATACTTTGGAACCAATTTCCAAAATTAAAATCACTTGGAGTTGATTTGCTGGTTTTTCTACAGTCTTTTATGTCCAACAATAAAAAATGTCATAAATAAAACCTGGGGGTCTGCCAATTGGGGAACCCTGCTGTACACCAATATAAAACACATCAACAAAATACTAACCATGACTCAGCTGCTGTACACCAATATCAAACACATCAACAAAATACTAACCATGACTCAGCTGCTGCTGTACAGTATATGACGTCGGAACCAACTTACGTCTGGACCGCCTCTGTATATGAACCATAAAAATGTCACCTAAATGCGCACGATGCTCAACTCCCCTAAATGCGCACGATGCTCAACTCCCCTAAATGCGCACGATGCTCAACTCCCCTAAATGCGGCAACGATGCTCAACTCCCCTAAATGCGCACGATGCTCAACTCCCTAAATGCGCACGTGCTCAACTCCCCTAAATGCGCACGATGCTCAACTCCCTAAATGCGCACGATGCTCAACTCCCCTAAATGCGCACGATGCTCAACTCCCTAAATGCGCACGATGCTCAACTCCCCTAAATGCGCACGATGCTCAACTCCCCTAAATGCGCACGATGCTCAAACTCCCCTAAATGCGCACGATGCTCAACTCCCCTAAATGCGACGATTTGCTCAACTCCCTAAATGCGCACGATGCTCAACTCCCTAAATGCGCACGATGCTCAACTCCCCTAAATGCGCACGATGCTCAACTCCCGCTAAATGCGCACGATGCTCAACTCCCCTAAATGCGGCACGATGCTCAACTCCCCTAAAATGCGCACGATGCTCAACTCCCCTAAATGCGCACGATGCTCAACTCCCCTAAATGCGCACGATGCTCAACTCCCTAAATGCGCACGATGCTCAACTCCCCTAAATGCCACGATGCTCAACTCCCTAAATGCGCACGATGTCAACTCCCTAAATGAGCCACGATGCTCAACTCCCCTAAATGCGCACGATGCTCAACTCCCTAAATGCGCCACGATGCTCAACTCCCCTAAATGCACACGAGCCGCTCAAACTCCCCTAAATGCGCACGATGCTCAACTCCCCTAAAATGTGCACGATGCTCAACTCCCCTAAATGCGCACGATGCCTCAACTCCCCTAAATGTGCTCGATGAATCACAGAATTCTCTATA
This sequence comes from Salvelinus sp. IW2-2015, assembly GCF_002910315.2. Taxonomy (NCBI): domain Eukaryota; kingdom Metazoa; phylum Chordata; class Actinopteri; order Salmoniformes; family Salmonidae; genus Salvelinus; species Salvelinus sp. IW2-2015. The sequence continues at coordinate 234,898 of NW_019942669.1, read as the reverse complement.
CAAAAGGATTAATCTGTTTGATTGCTTTCTTGGAAGCTACTCCATCTGTCCTTGTTGTGACATCACAGTAAAGTGTAGTAGTTTAACAAACCAAAGTGACCATCCAAAACAAACAAAGGGACCCGGCCTAACACCACTCTTTCTGTCTCTACTCTCTACTAGGCTTGATCCCACCCTATTCCCTATATAGTGCACTACATTTGACCAGATCCCTTTGGGCCCTGGTCAAAAGTAGTGTACTAAATAGGGAATAGTGTGCCATTTGGGTCTGCGTTTACCTGATGAACAGCGCAATAAACAAACTAACTGAGCTGTTTGGCCGTCCAAATAAAAATGTCCCCAGGACCCCAGCCAAAACACCGTTCGTCTCTTAGGTTGCGCCTCAAATCCACCCTACTTCCTATATTATGGGTATAAAGGTTCACCATACCCACGGTTTGGTAGGTGTTGCGGTTTTGGGGTCACCGGTTTGGTAGGTGTTGCGGTTTTGGCGTCACGGTTCGGTATGGTTTGCGGTTTTGGCGTCACGGTTCGGTAGGTGTTGCGGTTACGGTTCGGTAGGTGTTGCGGTTTTGGGGTCACGGTTCGGTAGGTGTTGTGGTGTTGGGGTTACGGTTCGGTAGGTGGTTTTGCGGTTTTGGCGTCACGGTTCGGTAGGTGTTGCGGTTTTGGCGCACGGTTCGGTAGGTGTTGCGGTTTAGGGGTCACGGTTGGTAGGTGTTGGCGGTTTTGGGGTCACGGTTCGGTAGGTGTTGCGGTTTAGGGGTCACGTTCGGTAGGTGTTGCGGTTTTTGGCGTCACCGGTTCGGTAGGGTTTGCGGTTTTGGGGTCACGGTTCGGTAGGTGTTGCGGTTACGGTCGGTAGGTGTTGCGGTTTTGGGGTCACGGTTCGGTAGGTGTTGCGGTTTTGCGGTTACGTTCGGTAGGTGTTGCGGTTTTGGCGTCACGGTTCGGTAGGTGTTGTGGTCACGGTTCGGTAGGTGTTGCAGTGTTGCTGGTTAGAATACCTGAGCCGACCAGATGAAAATCTGCCGATGTGCTCTAATTTGCTCCAGGGGCGCCGTACTACTATGGCTGACCCTGTAAAAAAAAGAAAACACACATTTCACTGCACCTACCCGGTGTATGTGACAATAAAACATGTTGTTTTAATCTCTAGACTCTCATAAAGGGGGCGTGTCTGTAACACAGTACTTGTAATTTCCCAGTCCAGGGTAACGTGATGTGCGGTCAGTTCAGGGTAACGTGATGTGCGGTCAGTTCAGGGTAACGTGATGTGCGGTCAGTTCAGGGTAACGTGATGTGCGGTCAGTTCAGGGTAACGTGATGTTGCGGCCAGTCCAGGGTAACGTGATGTGCGGTCAGTCCAGGGTAACGTGATGTGCGGTCAGTCCAGGGTAACGTGATGTGCGGTCAGTTCAGGGTAACGTGATGTGCGGTCAGTCCAGGGTAACGTGATGTGCGGTCAGTTCAGGGTAACGTGATGTGCGGTCAGTTCAGGGTAACGTGATGTGCGGTCAGTTCAGGGTAACGTGATGTGTGGTCACTGTGAAGTATCTCTCTGTAGCCCTGGAGGTCCAGCCATCTGTAGTAAGCTCAACACATTGGTCAATTCATGGACAATTCCGGATTTAGCTTGCTTATATAGAGCAGGTTACTTTACTACCTGTTCGCTGAAATGGGTGTGACAGGGTGAAGTTCATTTTTCCCTACATTCATTATGTCCTGATGAAAATGATCTACTCAGAGGAGCCTTCCTGTGCTCCTAACCATCAGTGTGAAGAGGGAGGGGCTTTTAGCCTGCTTTAGGCTGCTTAGTAAAGTGTTAATGGAGCACAGAAGTGGAGAAGAATAGAAGGACCAGGGGGGGGAGAGTTGAGGGGGCTGAGGAACAGCAGAGAAGTGGGATAAAGACCAGGGAGAGTTGAGGGGAGGCTGAGGAACAGCAGAGAAGTGGATAAAGACCAGGGAGGGTTGAGGAGGGGCTGAGGAACAGCACAGAAGTGGGATAAAGACCAGGAGGAGTTGAGAGGGAGGCTGGGAACAGCAGAGAAGTGGGATAAAGACCAGGGAGGTTGAGGAAACAGCAGAGAAAGTGGGATAAAGACCAGGAGGGGTTGAGGAACAGCAGAGAAGTGGGATAAAGCCAGGGAGGGTGTAGGAACAGACAGTGTAGTACAGAGGGCAGGGACAATATTACGTCTGTCTTTCTCTGTCTGTCTCTGTCTGTCTCTGTCTTTCTATTTCCCTGCCTGGTTAGTCTCTCTGTCTGTCCCTGCCTGGTTAGTCTTTCTGTCTGTCCCTGCCTGTTGTCTTCTGTCCTGTCCCTGCCTGGTAGTCTCTCTGTCTGTCCCTGCCTGGTTTAGTCTTTCTGTCTGCCCCTGCCTGGTTAGTCTTTCTGTCCTGTCCCTGCCTGGTTAGTCTCTCTGTCTGTCCCTGCCTGTGTTAGTCTTTTTCTGTCTGCCCTGCCTGGTTAGTCTTTCTGTCTTGTCCCTGCCTGGATAGTCTTTCTGTCTGTCCCTGCCTGGATAGTCTTTCTGTCTGTCCCGCCTTGATAGTCTTTTGTCTGTCTGTCCCTGCCTGGATAGTCTTTCTGTCTGTCTGTCCCTGCCTGGATAGCTTTTCTGTCTGTCTGTCCCTGCCTGGATAGTCTTTTCTGTCTGTCTGTCCCTGCCTGGATTAGTCTTTCTGTCTGTCTGTCTCTGTCTGTCTCTGTCTGTGTGCTTTCTATTTCCCTGCCTGTTAGTCTCTCTGTCTGTCCCTGCCTGGTTAGATCTCTCCTGTCTGTCCCTGCCTGGTTAGTCTCTCTGTCTGTGTGTCTTGTTTTCCCTGCCTGGTTAGTCTTTCTGTCTGTCTGTCCTGCCTGGATAGTCTTTTCTGTCTGTCTGTCCTGCCTGGATAGTCTTTTCTGTCTGTCTGTCCCTGCCTGGATAGTCTTTCTGTCTGTCTGTTCCCTGCCTGGATAGTCTTCTGTCTGTCTGTCCTGCCTGGATAGTCTGTCTGTCTGTCTGTCTGTCTGTTGTCTGTCGTTGTCTGTCTGTCTGTCTGTGTTCTGTCTGTCTGTCTGTCTGTCTGTCTGTCTGTCTGTCTGTCTGTCTGTCCCTGCCTGATAGCTTTCTGTCTGTCTGTCTGCATGTCCCTGCCTGGATAGTCCTTCTGTCTGTCTGTCAATTCCCTGCCTGGTAAGTCGGGCGGTCTGTCTGGTTAGTCATTCAGCTGCTGTTATTAAAGGAGAGAGAGAAAGGAGGAAAGAAGCGAGAGAGAGAGGGAGGGGAAAGGAAGAGCAGCGGCAGGGAAGTGTTGTGTGTGTTATATGTGTGTGTATATGTGTGTTATATGTGTGTATATGTGTGTATATGTGTTGTATATGTGTGTGTCCAGAGCCGAATAAAGCAAGTTGTGTTTTGCATCCAGGCAGTGGGTAAATCAATGTGGTTTCCTGGGGGGGGCGGAGCCGAGGGCTTCTAGATGCAGCGCTGCCTGAGAGCTCAGAGTGTGGAGAAGGCAGGATGCAGACCATCAGGTGAGGTGGGGAGAAAATCCCTTCCTCTCTGCCTCACTCCATCTTTCTCTCCTTTACCTCTCTCTGATTCTCTCCCTGTACTCCCCATTTCCCTCTCACTCCAATCGCTTTCTCTCCTTACCCTCTCTGATTCTCTCCCTGTACTCCCTCCTCTCTGCCTCACTCCATCTTTTCTCCTTACCTCCTCTGATCTCTCCCTGTACTCCCTATTTCCCTCTCACTCATCTTTCTCTCCTTACCTCTATCTGATTCTCTCCCTGTACTCCCTATTTCCCTCTTACTCCATCTTCTCTCCTTACCTCTCTCTGATTCTCCCCCTGTACTCCCTATTTTCCTCTCCTCCATCTTTCTCTCCTTACCTCTCCTGATTCTCTCCCCCATGTACTCCCTATTTTCCCTCCCATCTCCATCGCTTCTTCTCCTTAACCTCTCTCTGATTCTCTCCTGTACTCCCTATTTCCCTCCACTCCATCCGCTTTCTCTCCTTACCTCTCTCTGATTCTCTCCCTGTACTCCCTATTTCCCTCCTCACTCCATCGCTTTCTCTCCTTACCTCTCTGATTTTCTCCCTGTACTCTCTATTTCCCTCTCACTCCATCTTTCTCTCCTTACCTCTCTCTGATTCTCTCCCTGTACTCCCCATTCCCTCTCACTCCATCGCTCTCTCCTTACCTCTCTCTGATTCTCTCCCTGTACTTTCCATTTCCCTCTCACTCCATCGCTGTCTCTCCGATTCTCTCTCACTTTTCTCTTTCATTTTCTCCCTGATCCTAGTGAGGCTGGTGGTTAAATACACCTGGAATTGGAAGGTCTGAGGCTGGGGGTTAAATACACCTGGAATTGGAAGGTCTGAGGCTGGGGTTAAATACACCTGGAATTGGAAGGTCTGAGGCTGGGGGTTAAATACACCGGATTGGAAGGTCTGAGGCTGGGGTTAAATACACCTGGGATTGGAAGGTCTGATGAGCTGGGGTTAATACACCCTGGGATTGGAAGGGTCTGAGGCTGGGGTTAAAGGGTAGATTGGCATGCATGACAGGACTCCTCCGCCTCCCCTCACACTGAAACTATAGTGGATGGATAGGCAGATTGTTACAATGGGGAGAAGCAGCCTATGCCATAGAGCTCAGTACAAGCCCTTCTCCCATTGATACATAGAGCCCAGTACAGGCACCTTCTCCCATTGTAACATAGAGCCCAGTGCAGGCACCTTTCTCCCATGTAACATAGAGCCCAGTGCAGGCACCTTCTCCCATTGTAACATAGAGCCCAGTGACAGGGCACTTCTCCCATTGTAACATAGAGCCCAGAGCAGGCTGCTTCTCCATTTAACATAGAGCCCAGATGCAGGACCTTCTCCCATTGATACATAGAGCCCAGTGCAGGCCCTTCTCCCATTGTAACATAAGAGGCCCAGTGACAGGCACTTCTCCCATTGTAACATAGAGCCCAGTCAGGCACTTCTCCCATTGTAACATAGAGCCCAGTGCAGGCCCTCTCCCATTGTAACATAGAGCCCAGTGCAGGCACCTTCTCCCATTGTAACATAGAGCCCAGTGCAGGCACCTTCTCCCATTGTAACATAGAGCCCAGTGCCAGGCAACTGAGGCACTGCAGGGCCAACCTTGGTGCTGTGTGTGCAGCAGCAGTTTCTCAAGGGACCTTGCAGTGCCATCTGTTCCTGCTGAAACCAGCACAGCCAGCCATCTAATTCTAGAGCTAGGGCCTCTACCCACTACCTCTACACTACGCAGGATCAGAGCCTCTGTGGATGTGAGTCAGAAAGAGAGAGAGAGAGAGCACGAGAAAGAGGGAGGGAGGGAGGGAGAGTAGAGAGAGAGAGGGAGAAAAAGAGATGGAGGAGAGAGCGAGAGTTAAATAGCGACTGAGAAGGTAAATGGAATTGTGTATTTGGACAAGCGATAGAAAAGGCAATTCAGAGTCAGAGAATAGATGCGGAAGCAGGTGTGTGTTTAGATTACTGTGTGTGTGTGTTTGTGTTTAGATTAGTGTGTGTGTGTGTTTGTGTTTAGATTAGTGTGTGTGTGTGTGTATGCCACTGCTGCAGTACCCCTCACTCTCACTGTGCCAAGTCGGAGCAGATCAGTGAATCCATTCATTCCAGGTCAATTTGGGCACTCTGCTCRACAACAGCAATCATTAACCAAATCCTGGGATCTGTCACTGCCAGAGACGGAGAGCCAGACACCACCAGAATCACAGAAAAACACTGTCTCTCTCTCAGAAATAAATGGGGAAGTGTTGGTACAGCAGTTAAAACACTTATGTGCACAGACTAGTGAGTCCAATCAATAAGTGTGAATCAATTAGTAATCAATTAGCTTGATTCATAAACAAGAAAAATGCAGCGTCCCCCTTGGACCAATCAGTGTAATTTTGTAAATGACGGATCTCTATGGCAAGACGCATCATTCACCCAAGTTGTCAAAATCGGGTCAGTGGGTTAGCTAGACTCATTTCCCTGAGAATGTGTGCCAAATGTCATCACTCTGAGACAAACAGATGAAGAGATATAAACATGTGCCTGTAATAGCACCGCCGTGTGGTCCATAGGAATGTTCTCGCATATGTTGAGTCTTGGCAGTGTTTGCAACATGTGTACCAAATTGTGTTACAATACGAATATCCTCGACTTATTTATATGCATTTATGTGCCAGACCACGCCCACATGAATGTCTATTGGTCAATAGTAGCCATGTTGTTTTAAGTACTAATCTGGAAAATATTGTGTTGAGAGACGTCCATAGATGCCACATATCACGGTTCATGCAGATCGGTCATTCGGTGCCAGAATAATTTAATTTTAAGTGTTTTTCACAAAATTCATGTATGGCGGAACATCCATCATCACCTTATGCTGCCCTACCGAGCAAAAAGGCAGAAACTTCTCATTTGGTCGAAAATGAGTAAATGTCATTTATGCTACATTAAGAACATGCTTAATCATGTGGACAAGTATCCCGCCTCTATTCTATTGTGTTTTGGAGAAAATCKGGGTCATGTAGCAGYAACTGCATAAAGTTACTGTGAAACCAAGGGAAATAAAAGCCATTTTTCTCAGTTCCAAGCTATGAGCAGTTAGTGCCTTTTTGCTTGGTAGAGCAGTATGGGTCCCTGAGGTAAATGTGTTCCTCGTGAGGAGGGGGACCTGTGTACCAAATTTCATGACTTTAGGTCAAATGGGGTAAGGGGCGTGACCTTTCAAACTTTTCATTTTCAATCTTTTGTTATAGCGCCACCATCTGGCCTGGATAGTCTTTCTGTCTGTCTGTCCCTGCCTGGATAGTCTTTCTGTCTGTCTGTCTCTCTCTGTCTGTCTCTGTCTGTCTGTCTCTGTCTGTCTGTCTCTGTCTGTCTCTGTCTCTGTCTGTCTCTGTCTCTGTCTGTGTCTGTCTCTGTCTGTCTCGCGTGTGACTAACGAACAAACAGGCGGACAGAGAGATCCACAGTCCCCTACCCGATTTCATTGTGGGGGTCAATTAAAAAGAAACCTCTGTTATCTGTGTGTTTTATATGAATCCATACTGTACACAGCCCTGTGTGTGTGTGTGTGTGTGTAGTGTGTGTGTGTGTGTGTGTGTGTGTGTGTGTGTGTGTGTGTGTACCATACACAGCTAGCCCTATAGCTAAGCTTCCTGAGGATCAGGTGAGGTTGAATAGCTGAATGGTTGAATGACTGCCGTTATGACACAGTGGTAGGATTAATATTTCACAGCCAGTCAGTCCAGGGTCATGCCTCTCTCTCTCCATCCATCTCCTCCATGTACAGCTCTATTTCAGTCAGTCTAAAACCGTCCGCAGTGACAGAACCAACCCTGCTGCCGCTCCCACATAATGTGAAGAATTAATATTTCAGCAGCCCCAAACCGTTCTGGGCCGAGCTAACCCAGGAGGAGTGATACATAGTATCCTGCAGCAACACCTTTAACACCAGATTATCTCCTTCTTGAGACCTTTTTTTTCTCCTGGTCTGATCTTCATCTCTCAGCTGAACGACTAAGAGAAGGGCCTTGAGGGAGTGTAGACAAAGGTGTGTTTATATACCAAAAGGAATAGCAACACGCACAGCAGAACAAGCATTCTTACCAGTTGATGCGGGCGGCTCCTGAGAGATGAGATGAATATACCCTGCTGCTGTGAAAGAGAAGGTCTCTCTCCCTCCCTCCCTCCCTCCTCTTCTCTCTTTCTTCTCTCTCTTAGAGCCACAGCTCCTCAGGGGTTCAGTAACACTCACTGTCACAATCCAGGACTGCAGAGATACCAACCGGTTGAAGAGGATATTATGTTATGTTAAGCGTRTCTGTGTGTGCTTGCAGAAAGAGGGCAAGCCTCAGCAATGTCCTGAATTTTTAACCAGGCTACCGTTCAGGGAGCTGACCTAAGAGAGAGTGTGGATGTGACACACTCTCTCTCCCACACACACAACACTGAGGTGACACACATATATTGGAGGGACATCAGGCCACACCTCTATATCGCTCGTCATACAACGACTATACTCATTCACTGTCTCTCTACATATTCCTTACTGCAAGATGGTGGGACAGAAAAGAGATTCAAAAGGAAGTGAAGAAGAGAGATGAATGGGAAAGGTGTCCAGCAGCCAGGTGTTAGTGTAGTGTAAGCTAAGGGCAGTAGCTAAGTATGAAAAACAGTGTTCATAGATTGCTCTGGGTAAACACTAGAACAGATACACTGACTGCTGTGGAGAAAACAAACTGTCATCCGTTAACACGTCAAGCATTTAACACACTCCTCCTACCACCTAGCATTCCCTGCCTGAAGCAACACACACACACACACACACACACACACACACACACACACACACACACACACCCCGTGTAAAACCTAGTGGAACCTGATGTGCTGCTTTGTGATAGCAGACGGTTGTTAACATGCGTTTCATACGCCCCGACCTCGCAGTACAAGTCAGGTCACATGGAATATCTAAGGAAGGCACACGTCATAACATTTGTGTGGTGTTGTATTAGATATGTTGTTTGTCATGGACCGTGGGAAGACATTTTCAAATTCTTCTGTAACAAAAGTATCTGCTGCAACTAGGCTGTAATTGAGGCCTGGCCTCTCGGGGCAGTCCTGGTCAAGACTAGAGCAACTTTATCATCCCACCAGGTAGAAATTCATTTGGTTATGTACTTAAAAAAGACAAAAGTACATAAAACATAAAAAGACAATACATAATAAAATTGAAGGAAGGTATTCTCCATGTTTTCTTCACGTGCAAGCAGACTAGTTAACCAACACCTGTAATGATGTATTAAGCCAAAACCGTTGTGTACTTTGGTAGCATATAAGGACATGCTGTCTGAAATGTGATTGGCCAGCCCAGTTGTGGAGAAGATTTGACGCGGACCACGCATCTGAATGCAGTCCTGACTCCATTCTACAACCACCACATCCATCTGCTTCTTTTTAAATATGCCCACCTGACCCAGAATGCAATTTATAATGGACTGTTTTTGGATTGCCTAGAGACAAACAGTATTGTGTGATGGCGGGGATGCAGGGCTGTGTTCCAAACCAAACAACTACAAGTGTGTTCCTCTAGTTCCTCAACCAAACAGATAGGAGAGTTTAAAAACACTTTATAGTTGAAGACTCTTCTTTGAGTCATAAATGTGCATGTACATTTGTTCAGAAGTGCGAACACTTTGGAGAGGTGTGTGACCACTTGGAGACACCAGTTAGTCCTCTCATCAAACACTCACACTTTATTGATGTTGCAGCCGACACCTTATAGTATTTCTTATCATGAATATTCTTATCATGTATTTCTATCATGTATATTCTTATATGTATATTCCGTTATCTATATTATTCTTATCATGTAATTCTTATCATGTATATTCTTAATCATGTATATTCTTATCACTGTATATTCTTATCATGTATACTTCTTCATATGATATTCTGTTTTGAATGTATCCAGAGTATTTTCAGATTTCATTGTCAACAAATGCAGAGGAAAGTACAGTAAATGTAAAATGCACATAAAATCAACAGTGTAATGTTTTTGATTCAGTGTCCGGTGAACTGTTGTCTTTAACTTTGGTCTAATCATTTTCCCATAAYCTCCTAAATGYTCCCTTKYAATTGYTACCRTGCTTATGCATATGCTTTTCATATTTATTCTGTAAGTAACATTTCAATGTAGCCCCATCCATTTAGGCCAATTCCCATTCCCAGAGCGTAAGAGGAGAAACAAAGCAGTTGTTATTACATTTTGTTATGTATAACTTGTTTAATAAATTAAGTTAAATAAATCATTACTTAGCCATTGCCAAAATCATTATTTCTAAGGATGACTGTAAAGCTACTGTAGCTGCCCTAACCTAACTTGTAAAACGATGTAGGCTATACTCACCTATAGAGTTATGGTCACGAAAGCCTCTGTCCATTATTACTGGTTGAGACTAATTGAAGGCATCGTTCCTTCCTAAAACTACGGCGGAAAGTAGAACGAGAGCTGCATTTTGAGTGATCTTCAACTGGCTGAGTTGRTGGGTTACAGTACAAAACCAGGGGATTCACTGCTGTACGCTAATAGCCGTATTTCAAACCCTTGAACGCTGCAAACACTGTTACAAGACTTTTGTAATTGATTGATGATTTATCTAAACAGGAAATGTACCAAACCTGAGCTGAAGCATTGAACGGGTTGAACCATCATAATTATACTGAAAAAATACACCTCGCATWGATTAAGGTTCAAAATGTTATGGCTCCCCTAAACTGGGTCTGTGCCTCACCTTGGCCACCACATTCAACATGTGCTGGACATGCCACTGGCTGACACTAGGCTATACTGAGTGAGTTTAGGGCTTTTTCCCATAAGATACTCCAGCAGAATGAAGAAAACAACAGACTGTATTTGTGGGAACTGGAGAGGTAGAATAATGGAAACTAACTAGGGRAGACAAAACAACGCATAGCAGAGATACTGCTGTAATGGTGATGAAATCATATCGTATTGGGCTGGACTCGGGTGAACMGACCATCTTGCAGACGAAAACAGAGCACAGAAAGTAAGCCAGGGACAACAGGGTCTGAGAATCTCCTTACAGAGCAATATGGCAGTAATATAAAGGTGACTAGCCAGTGATAAGACATGGGTAGATGCCTAAACACTGTAGGACAACGTAGTGGAACCACCTAGGGTGTAACAATCTGGTCCAGGGAGCTGTAGACTACAGGTGTATTACCGTAATAAAGCCAGCTGGGACGAGACCGGTCCTGGGTGACATAAAGTCTTCAAGCATGAACAGTCCTTCTCCATGACAGCTGAGGGATCACAAAGGAGCAACATACAGGACACGTATGGGCAAAGCAACTAGCAACCTACGGACGGACATCCGATCCAACGGAAAAAAGGACAAGAGAGGACAGAGACTGGAGGAGTATCGTCTTACACATAGATAATTGACCTAGGCTCCATTCGAACTGACCAATTAATATTTTAAATTGAGTCGGTGGAAAACTGTGACAAAGCAAGCTTAACGATCCGAGTCTGAGATGAGGCTAGTGATTGTGTGATTGTGGATTCAATGCAATGTTAACGTCCACACACACACAGGTCACGTTAGATATTATGGGATATTGTGGAGCTGTAAGAGGGAGCTGAGCTCTGATGTTTCAATCCGTCAATATCTGAATAATATCAACATAAACCCATACAGCAAGGCCTCTCAAATGGCACCCTATTCACTATTAAGTGCACTAGGGCCCATAGGGAACTAACAGGGTTCAGTCTGTCAACTAACTAACAGGG
>NW_019942669.1:214503-220279 GCF_002910315.2 Salvelinus sp. IW2-2015 | reverse complement strand
ATCTGGTTAAAAATAGTGCACTTTGTAGGAATGGGTGCTGCTACTGGAGTGAGAGACTGACGGAAAGAGAGACGAGGAAAGAGAGACTGACGAAAGAGAGACTGACGGAAAGAGACTGACAGAATGAGAGACTGACGGAATGAGAGACTGACGGAATGAGAGACTGACGGAAAGAGAGACTGACGGAAAGAGCGACTGACGGAAAGAGAGACTGACGGAAAGAGAGACTGACGGAAAGAGAGACTGACGGAAAGAGAGACTGACGGAAAGAAGACTGACGGAAAGGAGACTGACGGAATGAGAGCATGACGGAAAAGAGACTGACGAAAGAGAGACCTGACGGAAAGAGAGACTGACGGAAAGAGAGACTGACGGAATGAGAGACTGACGGAATGAGAGACTGACGGAAAGAGAGACTGACGGAAAAGAGACTGACGAAGAGAGACTGACGGAAAGAAGAGACTGACGAAAGAGGACTGACGGAAAGAGAGACTGACGGAATGAGAGACTGACGGAAAGAGAGACTGACGGAAAGAGAGACTGACGAAAGAGAGACTGACGGAAAGAGAGACTGACGGAAAGAGAGACTGACGGAAAGAGAGACTGACGGAAAGAGCAGAAACAACCACTGGCAAAGTCATTGCTTCATCAAGGACTCTGCGGCGAGAGAGAAGAGAGAGAGGAGGCAGACAGACGGCTCAAAGTAATGAGCAAACATCAACTTAGAGTTGAACGCTAAAACGGTAGCAAGCTGCCAGAAAACCAACTGATCATGACAGAAAGACTGGGAAGTTCTGTGCTGGTAAGGAGGGTGGTGCAAGTTTTTAGTCATCCCCAAAACACCATGAGCAATCAATTAGATGCTCACACACACACCCACACACACACACACACACAGCTGATGTCCAACAGCGCACTCCAAGTTGTACTTAAGTACGAGGAGCACAGATGTTGATTGTTGGTGATCAAAACAACGTCATCAATAGACAGAACAGACACCCAACGGGAACAAACTGAGACAGCGCTACTGGACCACAGCACTACTGGACCACAGCACTATTGTGTAATATTTATCAAAGATCAGAGAATTCCAGATCTGTCACTAACTAACAGAGTTCGGTCTGTCACTAACTAACAGAGTTCAGTCTGTCACTAACTAATAGAGTTCAGTCTGTCACTAACTACAGAGTTCGTCGTTCACTAACTAACAGAGTTCAGTCTGCACTAACTAACAGAGTTCAGTCTGTCATAACTAATAGAGTTCAGTCTGTCCTAACTAACAGAGTTCAGTCCGTCACTAACTAACAGAGTTCAGTCCGTCACTAACTAACAGGGTTCAGTCTGTCACTAACTAACAAGTTCAGTCTGTCACTAACTAAAGAGTTCAGCCTGTCACTAACTAACAGAGTTCAGTCTGTCACTAACTAACAGAGTTCAGTCTGTCACTAACTAACAGAGTTCAGTCTGTCACTAACTAACAGAGTTCAGTCTGTCACTAACTAACAGAGTTCAGTCTGTCACTAACTAACAGGTCGTCTGTCAACTAACAGGTCAGTCGTCACTAACTAACATAGTTCAGCCTGTCACTAACTAAAAGAGTTCAGCCTGTCACTAACTAACTAACAGGGTTCAGTCTGTCACTAACTAACAGAGTTCAGTCTGTCACTAACTAACAGAGTTCAGTCTGTCACTAACTACAGAGTTCATCTGTCACTAACTAATAGAGTTCAGTCTGTACTAACTAACAGAGTTCAGTCTGTCACTAACTAACAGAGTTCAGTCTGTCACTAACTAATAGAGTTCAGTCTGTCACTAACTAACAGAGTTAGTCTGTCACTAACTAACAGAGTTCAGTCTGTCACTAACTAACAGAGTTCAGTCTGTCACTAACTAACAGGGTCAGTCTGTACTAACTAATAGAGTTCAGCCTGTCACTAACTAAAAGAGTTCAGTCTGTCACTAACTAACAGGGTTCAGTCTGTCACTACTAATAGGGTGTTCCAGTCTGTCACTAACTAACAGAGTTCAGTCTGTCACTACAACACAGAGTTCAGTCTGTCACTACTAACAGAGTTCAGTGTCACTAACTAACAGGGTCAGTCTGTCACTAACTAAACAGAGTTCAGCTGTCACTAATAAAAGAGTTCAGTCTGTCACTAACTAACAGAGTTCAGTCTGTCCTAAACTAACAGAGTTCAGTCTGTCAACTAACAGAGTTCAGTCTGTCACTAACTAATAGAGTTCAGTCTGTACTACTAACAAGTTCAGTCTGTCACTAACACAGAGTTCAGTTCTGTCACTAACTAATAGAGTTCAGTCTGTCACTAACTAACAGAGTTCAGTCTGTCACTAACTAACAGGTTCAGTCTGTCACTAACTAACAGGGTTCAGTCTGTCACTAACTAACAGAGTTCAGCCTGTCACTAACTAACAGAGTTCAGTCTGTCAACTAAAGAGTTCAGCCTTCCAACTAACAGAGTTCAGCCTGTCACTAACTAACAGGGTTCAGTCTGTCACTAACTAACAGGTTCAGTCTGTCACTAACTACAGAGTTCAGTCGTCACTAACTAACAGAGTTCAGTCTGTCACTAACTAACAGAGTTCAGTCTGTCACTAACTAACAGAGTTCAGTCTGTCACTAACTAACAGGGTTCAGTCTGTCACTAACTAATGGGTTCAGCCTGTCACTGAACTAACAGGGTTCATCTGTCACTAACTAACAGGGTTCAGTCTGTCACTAACTAACAGGGTTCAGTCTGTCACTAACTAACAGAGTTCAGTCTGTCACTAACTAACAGAGTTCAGTCTGTCACTAACTAACAGAGTTCAGTCTGTCATAACTAACAGAGTTCAGTCTGTACTAACTAACAGAGTTAGTCTGTCACTAACTAACAGAGTTCAGTCTGTCACTAACTAACAGAGTTCAGTCTGTCACTAACTAATAGAGTTCAGTCTGTAACTAACAATAGAGTTCGGTCTGTGGCTGACAGTGGCCAGATGAAAGCGAGCCTGGGCAACAGAGCTGACCAGGAGCAAGAATCCTGCCAGCCAACTCTGTGGTTGGGAGCAAACCTCAGGTCAGACAGTGAGACACAGACTAACCAACCAGGCAGGCAGCACACCCCGGTCACCATGTCTACACACACCACACTGTTGTTACGCTGTCCCGATGGTTGAAAGCATTGCTCGTGTCCTGGGCTGTAAATCACAGCCGTGTTGGATGAGAACCCTGGCTGCCACACAAACACTGCTGCCACATCTGCAACACATCAGGAGCAGCTAGATAGAGACAGACAAAGACAGCTAGACAGAGACAGACAAAGACAGCTAGAGAGAGACAGACAAGGACAGCTAGAGAGAGACAGACAAAGACAGCTAGACAGAGATATCAAAGACAGCTAGAGACAAAGACAGCTAGACAGAGACAGACAAAGACAGCTAGACAGAGACAGACAACGACAGCTAGACAGACAAAGACGGCTAGACAGAGAGCTATACAGGAAGAGCTATACAGAGACAGAGAGAGCTAGACAGAGAGAGAGAGAGCTAGACAGAGATAGACAAAGACGCTAGACAGAAATATCAAAGACAGCTAGAGACAAAGAAAGCTAGACAGACAAAGACAGCTAGACAGACAAAGACAGCTAGACAGAGAGCTATACAGAGAGAGCTATACAGAGACAGAGAGAGCTAGACAGAGACAGAGAGAGCTAGACAGAGATAGAGACAAAGACAGCTAGAGACAAAGATATCAAAGACAGCTAGAGACAAAGAATATCAAAGACAGCTAGACAAAAGACAGCTAGACAGAGACAGACAACGACAGCTAGACAGAACTAGACAAAGACAGCTAGACAGCTAACACGAGACAGAGAGAGCTATACAGACAAAGAGAGAGATATACAGAGATAGACAAAGACAGCTAGATCGACACGACAGCTATACAGAGACAAGAGAGCTACACAGAGACAAAGAGAGCTACACAGAGACAGAGAGAGCTATACAGGGGCAGAGATACTATACAGGGGCAAGAGAACTATACAGAAAGAGATATTCAGTCTGTCACTAACTAACAGAGTTCAGTCTGTCACTAACTAACAGAGTTCAGTCTGTCACTAACTAACAGAGTTCAGTCTGTCACTAACTAATAGAGTTCAGTCTGTAACTAACTAATAGAGTTCGGTCTGTGGCTGACAGTGGCCAGATGAAAGCGAGCCTGGGCAACAGAGCTGACCAAGGAGCAAGAATCCTGCCAGCCAACTCTGTGGTTGGGAGCCAAACCTCAGGTCAGACAGTCAGACACAGACTAACCAACCAGGCAGGCCAGCACACCCCGGTCACCATGTCTACACACACCACACTGTTGTTTACGCTGTCCCGATGGTTGAAAGCATTGCTCTGTGTCCTGGGCTGTAAATCACAGCCGTGTTGGGATGAGAACCCTGGCTGCCACACAAACACTGCTGCCACATCTGCAACACATCAGGAGCAGCTAGATAGAGACAGACAAAGACAGCTAGACAGAGACAAACAAAGACAGCTAGAGAGAGACAGACAAAGACAGCTAGAGAGAGACAGACAAGGACAGCTAGAGAGAGACAGACAAAGACAGCTAGACAGAGATATCAAAGACAGCTAGAGACAAAGACAGCTAGACAGAGACAGACAAAGACAGCTAGAGACAGACAGACAAAGACAGCTAGACAGAAACAGACAAAGACAGCTAGACAGAGACAGACAACGACAGCTAGACAGACAAAGACGGCTAGACAGAGAGCTATACAGAGAGAGCTATACAGAGACAGAGAGCTAGACAGAGAGAGAGAGAGCTAGACAGAGATAGACAAAGACAGCTAGACAGAAATATCAAAGACAGCTAGAGACAAAGACAGCTAGACAGAGACAGACAAAGACAGCTAGACAGACAAAGACAGCTAGACAGACAAAGACAGCTAGACAGAGAGCTATACAGAGAGAGCTATACAGAGACAGAGAGAGCTAGACAGAGACAGAGAGAGCTAGACAGAGATAGAGACAAAGACAGCTAGAGACAAAGATATCAAAGACAGCTAGAGACAAAGATATCAAAGACAGCTAGAGACAAAGACAGCTAGACAGAGACAGACAACGACAGCTAGACAGAACTAGACAAAGACAGCTAGACAGCTACACAGAGACAGAGAGAGCTATACAGACAAAGAGAGAGATATACAGAGATAGACAAAGACAGCTAGATCGACAACGACAGCTATACAGAGACAAAGAGAGCTACACAGAGACAAAGAGAGCTACACAGAGACAGAGAGAGCTATACAGGGGCAGAGATAGCTATACAGGGGCAGAGAGAACTATACAGAAAGAGATATACAGAGACAGAGAGCGCTATAGAGAGACAGAGAGAGCTATACAGAGAGAGCTATACAGAGACAAAGAGAGCTATACAGAGACAAGCGAGCTATACAGAGACAAAGAGAGCCATACAGAGACAAAGGAAGTTATACAGAGACAGAGAGCTATACAGAGACAAGGAGAGCTATACAGAGACAAAGAGAGCTATACAGAGAGAGAGCGCTAGACAGAGACAGAGAGAGCTATACAGAGACAAAGAGAGCTATACAGAGACAAAGAGAACTATACAGAAATAGCTATAGATAGACAGAGAGAGCTAGACAGAGACAAAGAGAGCTATACAGAGACAAAGAGAGCTACACAGAGAGAGCTAGACAGAGACAGAGAGAGCTATACAGAGAGAGCTATACAGAAAGAGCTATACAGA
>NW_019942669.1:212924-214173 GCF_002910315.2 Salvelinus sp. IW2-2015 | reverse complement strand
AGACAGAGAGAGCTAGACAGAGACAGAGAGAGCTAGACAGAGACAGAGAGAGCTAGACAGAGACAGAGAGAGCTATACAGAGACAAAGAGAGCTAGACAGAGTCTGGTCTATCCTCCCTCTGCTTCAGCTCTGTCCTGGCTGGGGGAGACCTAGGTTCAAATACCAGGCCCTATTTATTTTCTTTTAAATACTTTAGCTGTGCTTGATTGCGCTTGCTTGGCTCTGGCACAAGGGAAACAATGGAATAGTCMCAAAAGCGCAAACCCTGCCCATGTGGCACTCCGTCTCGAGGCAGGCTCAAGCAAACGTTCAAAGTATTTGAAAGAGAACAAATACTATTGAACCCAGCAGGACCTGTGCTACAGCTCTTCCTTTTGCCAGAAGAAGACTTAAATCATGAGCAGCACCTGTTCAGTTGCCTGACAACTCAAACTGAATTCTTCCGCTGCTCTATCGTTCACTACACAGAGCCTTCAGAAAGTATTCAGACCCCTTGACTTTAACCACATTTTGTTACGTTACAGCATTATTCTAAAAGGGATTAAATAAATAAACAAATATTCAGCAATCTACACACAATATCCCATACTGACAAAGCGAAAAGAGTGTTTTTAAACTTTTGCAAATTTATAAACAATTATAAACAGAAATACCTTATTTACATAACTTTTCAGACCCTTTGCTACGAAACTCGAAATTGAGTTCAGGTGCATCCAATTTCCATTGATCAGGTGTGCCAAGCTTGTAACATCATACCCAAGAAGACTTGATGCTGTAATCGCTGCCAAAGGTGCTTCAACAAAGTACTGAGTAACGGGTCTGAATACTTATGTAAATGTAATATCAATTTTAATTTTTAATACACCTGCAAAGAATTTAAAAAAACTGTTTTTGCTTTGTCATTATGGAGTGTTGTGTGTAGATTGATTTCATACATTTTAGAATAAGGTCCATCAGTTCCTGGGACCAATCAGAACTGTTAGAATGTGTTTGCGACTTTGTGTTCTAGAAATCRWAGGGGAGGTACTCAGATCCAGACTCATTGAGGAGAAGAAACGATTGTCTGTGGGCGTGGCGTAGCGTTTGTCCGAAGCAAGGAGTTTACGTAGCCAGGCAACCTGTTCAGCCTTTCCTGTCTTTATGTTCAGAGACAGACAGCCTTTGGAGAGGGTGAGGGGTAAATATCCAGGTTCAGCGAGGGGACAAGTTGCAGGTCGACACACCAAACTTAGATCCCATATGACACTT
>NW_019942669.1:204674-212060 GCF_002910315.2 Salvelinus sp. IW2-2015 | reverse complement strand
CATTTGAGACGCAGCCCAAAGCTCAGAGATATCCAAAATGGATCCCATGCTGTTATGTTATTAAAGTGTAATACTTAGTTACACAGTATTACCTACCACAATCAGGTTTTCAAACTTTTCTTTGGCTACTGTACAAGACATAAACATTTACAAATTTTAGCAGACATTCTGATACAGAGTGACATACAGGCGCAATWAGGGTTAAGCACCTTGCTCAATGGTACAGACAGATTTTTAGGGGGAGAATTCGAACCAGCGACCTTCGGTTACTGGCCCAATGCCYTAACTGCTAGGTCATCAGCAGCAGACACACTCAGAGGCTGCTGCTCTGACTGACTGACACACTGGCTTGGTAAACACGAACCACGGAGAACAAAACTCAWTTGTTCCTGAGAAGCATAAACATGTCACAGACCGGTGCATCATTTAATATAGAAACTGCATCCTTATTGGGGGACTACAGAAGGCTATGTTAAAACATAATGCATTTTGGGCTACATCTCATGAAAGTGACTAATGGGTCCCGTGTGGCTCAGTTGGTWGAGCATGGCACTTGCAATGCCAGGGTTGTGGGTTTAATTCCCACGGGGGACCAGTACGAATGAAAATGTATGCTCTCACTACTGCAAGCTGCTCTGGATAAGAGCATCGCCTAAATGACAAAACAATAAATGGCTGCGTGTTACGTTAGAGCTCAATTGACAGTCTAATTTTCTTGTAGAGTAAAATAGGCTATCTAATCTAATATGGTCAATTAAGGACCACACATATACACACGTCTTATCCACTCAGTGTGTGTGTGTGTGTGTGTGTGTGTGTGTGTGTGTGTGAGACTGGTGGGTTCAGAAATGGTCAGTGCCCTTGCGCTGAGTCAGAGGAAGAAACATGAAAGCTCACACACACACACACACCACCACACACACACACACACACACACACACACGACACACACACAACAACACACACACAACACACCACACACACACACACACACCAACACACCACACACAACACACACACAACACCACACACCACCACACACACACACACACCGGGTGCTGCTTGTTTTCCGCCAAGACTCCCAGTGAGCCACTCGTGCACCACACTGAGGGGACTCCCTCCTGGTTGCCGTCCCAGTTTCCCTCACCCCTCCTGACGGTCTCCCGGTCTGCCTGTCTCTCATCTTGCTAGCTATAACACCGCCTGGTACATTGGTTTCATATACACTGTAGATTCACAGGGTTATTGATCTACACTGAACATAAATATAAACTTAACATGTAAAGTGTTGGTCCCATGTTTCATGAGCTGAAATAAAAGATCCCAGAAATGTTCCATTACACACAAAAAGCTTATTTTTCAAACTTTGTGTAGAAATGTGTTTACATCCCTGTTAGTGAGCATTTCTCCTGTTCCAAGATAATCCATCCACCTGACAGGTGTGGCATATCAAGAATCTGATTAAACAGCATGATCATTACACAGGTGCACCTTGTGCACATTGTGCTGGGGACAATAAAAGGCCCCTCTAAAATGTGYATTTTTGTCACACACACACAACACAATACCACAGATGTCTTATGTTTAGAGGGAGCTGGCAATTGGCATGCTGACCGCAGCAATGTCCATCAGAGCTGTTGCCAGAGAAATGAATGTTCATGTCCCTACCATAAGCCGCCTCCAACGTCGTTTTAGAGAATTTGGCAGTACGTCCAACCGGCCTCACGACCGCAGACCACATGTAACCACGCCAACCCAGGACCTCCACATCTGGCTTCTTCACCTGCGGGATCGTCTGAGTCCAGCCACCCAGATAGCTGATGAAACTGTGGGTTTGCACAACTGAATAATTTCAGCACCAGCTGTCAGAAACCGTCTCAGGGAAGCTAGTCTGCGTGCTTGTCGTCCTCACCAGGGTCTTGACCTGACTGCAGTTCGGTGTCTAAAACGACTTCAGTGGGAAAATGATCACCTTCGATGGCCACTGGTGCTCTTCACTGGTGCTCTTCACTGGTGCTCTTCACTGGTGCGCTTCACTGGTGCGCTTCACTGGTGCTCTTCATGGATGCTTCCCGTTGTGTGGGCGAGCGGTTTGCTGATGTCAACGTTGTGAACAGAGAGCCCCATGGTGGAGGTGGGGTTATGGGATGGGCAGACATAAGCTACTGACAATGAACACAATGTAATTTTATCGATGGCAATTTGAATGCACAGCGATACCGTGAGGAGATCCTGAGGCCCGTTGTCGTGCCATTCATCCGCTGCCATCACCTCATGTTTCAGCATGATAATGCACAGCGCCAGGCCACAATCAACAGCCTGATCAACTCTATGTGAAGGAGATGTGTCGCGCTGCATGAGGCAAACGGAGGTCACACCAGATACTGACTGGTTCTGATCCACACCCCTACCTTTTTTAAGGTATCTGTGACCAGATGCACATCTGTTTTCCCAGTCATGTGAAATCCATAGATTAGGGCCCAATTCATTTATATCAATTGAAGGATTTCCTTATATTATATGTAATTTAGCAAAATCTTTGGAATTGTTGAATGTTGGGTTTATATTTTTGTTCAGAGTAAAATATAAAAAATGACAAGAAACCAATTCCCATTAAATGTCAAGGACATTCAGTCCATCTCCATTCTCCGGGTAACGTAACACGGATCCCGACCAGGACCAGTACACTAGGTCCCATCTGACACAGAGCTGCTGTCCAATGGGGKTATCCAGTACACTGTGTTACTAGCCTAGTTACAGTAGTCAGGGCAGCATAGTGACCCTGTCACGTGATCATTACCTTGTGCTGCACTGTSCTCCTGTCCCTCTGCAGCTCAGGGTCACAGTAATAGTCTCAGGATGTGTGGGGAATCTCTACCTGGAAACACAAAGAGGTCAAAGTTCAGTCATCAACACCTTCCATTGTGTTGTAGAAAATACTCTTATAATAGCCTATTCCATCCAATAATCAAAAGGACTCATTTATGTCATTTAGTTGACAGAGCGAGAACTCCTGCACCCCAAGGCCTGACTCACATCTACTACTACTATCCATTACATAGTACTACTACTACTACTACTACTACTTACTACCTACCACCCACACCTAGACTGTTATCATTACCATCATCATACTACTACAACACTACTACTACTACCCATCACTAAACTGTATCATTATATTACCATCACTACTACTACCATACCACATCCACTAGACTGTTATCATTATCATCATCACTACTACTACTACCACCATCACTAGCTGTTTATTATCTCATCACTACTACTACCACCACCATCACTAGACTGTTATCATTACCATCATCACTACTAACTACTACTACCCATCACTAACTGTTTATCATTAGCATCATCACTACTGACTACTACCACACATCACTAGACTGTTATTCATTATCATCATCACTACTACTACCACCACATCACTAGGACTGTTTCATTATCATCATCACTATACTACCACACCATCACTAACATGTTATCATTATCCATATCACTACTACTACTACTATACTACCACCATCACTAGACTGTTATCATATCATCTATCACTACACTACTACTACCACCACCATCACTAGACTGTTATCATTACCATCATCACTACTATTACTACTACCATCATCACGAGACTGTTATCACTACCATCCATCACTAACTGACTCACTACCACCTCACTAGATTTATCATTATTATCATCATCACTACTACTCCACCACCATCACTAGACTGTTATTCATACCACATCACTACTACTACTACTACCATCATCACTAGACTGTTATCCATTACCATCATCACTACTCTCTACCACCACCATCACTAGAACTGTTATCATATCATCATCTCCACTACTACTACTACACCATCACTAAACTTTATCATTACCATCACTACTACTACTACTACTACCACCATCACTAGACTGTTTATCAATTATCATCATCCACTACCACTACTACTACCAACATACCATCACTAAACTGTTTCAATCATTACCATCATACTACTACTACTACTACCACCATCACTAAACTGTTATCATTACCATCATCACTACTACTACTACCACCCACCATCACTAAGACTTTATCCATTATCATTACCATCATCCACTACTACTACTACTACCATCACTAGACATTATCATTAGCCATCATCACTACTGACTACTACACACCATCACTAAGACTGTTATATTACCATCATCACTACTACTACCACCACACTAGACTGTTATTCAATCATTCATCACTACTACTACCACCACCATCACTAACTGTTATCATTACCATCATCACTACTATACACTATACTACCACACCATCACTAGACTTTTCATTATCATCATCACTACTACTACTACTACCACCACCATCACTAGACTGTTATCATTACCATCACACTTACTACTACCACCATCACTAAACTGTTATCATTAACCGATCATCACTACACTACTACTACTAAACCATCATAACTGTTATCAATTACCATCATCACTACTACTACTACACCACCATACTAGACTGTTATCTATACTATACCCACTACATCACTGACTTACTACCACACACCTATCTTACATCAGTAGACTTTATCATTTACCCATCACTACTAACTACACTACTACATCATCACATAGACTGTGATCCATACCATCACTACGACTACTAACTACACCATCACTAGACTGTCTCATTATATTCACCATACTACTACTACTACTACCACTCCACCATCAACTAAACTGTTTCATATTCCATCACTACTACTTACTACTATACACACCATACTAAACTGTTATCATTATCAGCTCACTCTACTACACCACACATCACTAGCACTGTTATCTATTTTCATCATCACTACTACTCCACCCACCATCCCTAATGTTTACATTTATCATTACTATTCATATGCTTTTCATTATCATCATTCACTAACTACTCTCTACTACTATCGACTCACCTCACTACCAACGTCATTCCACATCAGCCTCACCATTACTGTTATATTCATACTATACACATCTAACTTACCTACCCATCATACACACACTACCATCACTAGACTGTATTCTCATCACTTAAACCATCATACTTTCATCCCACTCACTACTACACCACCATCACTACACTGTTATCATTATCATCATCACTACTATATACACCATCATGAGACTGTTATATTACCTCATCATCAACTACTACACATACTGTTATCCATCCATCATCTTCTACGTACACCTATCCTAATTTTCATTCCATCATCATCACTAGACGTATCATTAGCCGAAAAATATAAATCATACACTACCACTACTACTAACTCGAACCACCTCACATAGAGCTTTATATCCTAACTTATCATCATCAGCCTGCCACCATTACGATCACCCAATCAACATATCCAATACCAGGATCAGCAAAAAACCATAAATATCTTACCACCCTAACATTACCATCTGTGGAGAATTACATAAAACTCAACAAACATAAACGCAAGCACACATCCACTTTAGTAAAGGCAACTTTTTGCCCTATCAGTCTGTATCCCTCAAACGACAGTACTACCCAGACTTATCGCATACCAGCTACACACTCCAACACACCATCACTAAACGTATCTATAACATCTCCCCACCTCGATATCCAGGGGGTACCTCCACATCACTTAACAGTACCGAAAAAGCCTGCATCACTCATAGTACTGTTTAGTTACCAAGTCCTTACCTGACTTATCTACCACTCACCTGCCGAATTCTAAAACGGGTCCACTAACTCTAAAAGTCCCACATACCCATACTACGCTCTCTATCTCAACTAAAACACAGACACCTACACCCTAAATCTGTTATCATTACTATCTATCACTGAGCTGACTTCCACCACCACTACACCCCCAATCACCTAAAACTAATTGATCATTCATCTGAAACTGAACTATACCATCGAAGTAACTCATCATTACTCTCTCAACCTTCTTACCTAAACGTACATCCATCCACAATATCACCTCCATAAAAACTTATTCATAGCAGTATAACACATTATTTCCTCAAAATTAAACGGAACAATCTACCTCTAACACTACAGAACACACCCCTAATGACACATCCAAAAGCCCGATATATAAACCACCCACAAAATATTTTTTCAGCGAATCATATAATGACTATCAGAACTACCTATCACATAATCCTAGACATCACATTCAACTCGAACCATAATAACATAACCGCCATGTGGTTCCGCTCAAACCTCAGGAACTTACCGCACTTAGACTACAACTTATGATCTTACAACTCATACTACATCCATTACCTCCTCACTAACCCAACACATTCGACAACCACTACACTAATCGAAAATGACAACTTTCCTAAAATTTGCTCTCAATAAGATCCTGTTGCAATGAAAACCCAACTACCCACCTTACATAATGAATTTCTTGTTTTACTACCTGCATAATCAAAAAAAACACACATCAATGTCAGCGTAGACTATTGATAAATATCTATCACCATCCTTTGATTAAATTACCATTATCTCTATGTCTTACTATATCTAGGCACATGTAAATCGCGAATGATCTTCTAATCGCAAGCCAAGAATAGTCACCCAGAGTATATCTCACCATCACTTATTTGAAACTGTTGAATAGTTTCATCATCTACTTTCCCTGGCTGACGTCTTTAGTACTTAACACCACCCATCAACTAATTACCGTCGCATCTATCTACCATTCCTACACTCACAGATCATATTGTCAACTCACTAGACACATCACCACCAACCATAGTCATCTCCATATGAGATTTCACTCTATTAACATCATTGATAACCAATCAATCACTGAACCTTACTAACTAAACTCAGCACACCTATCCACCATACATCTAACATGTTATATCCGAGTCGACTGCAAACACATACTACCAACCTGCCTACTCGTAACTTCCTATCTAGCTAAAACTGTAATCAATAAGCTATCCATATTACCCAACTCACTACTACCTTATCGATTAGCGTACACCGGAGCAAACAAACATGATCGCGACCTTTTTAGAATCATAATTATCTTGAAGCACATCCTTATTACCCATGTCATCGGGAAAAACAATTGTTTAGCATCACTGTACTTAGAACATTCTACAACCAGCACCAACTCTCTATAACTTCTATGCTGTGCGAGCTAATTCCACAATATCACTTTGCTTGTTAAATACTATCAACACAACCCCTACACTACCATCATGGACCGGACCGATCACCCAAGACAATGTTACCATTCTGTAAGAATATATCGATCAAACTAGCACAAAAATCATCACTAATATAAGGACGTAAACAGACACAC
>NW_019942669.1:194903-200707 GCF_002910315.2 Salvelinus sp. IW2-2015 | reverse complement strand
GTGGTAGTAGTAGTAGTAGTAGTGATGATGGTAATGATAACAGTCTAGTGATGGTAGTAGTAGTAGTAGTAGTGATGATGGTAATGATAACAGTCTAGTGATGGTGGTGGTAGAAGTAGTAATGATGATAGTAGTTGTAGTACTAATGTAATGGTGAAGATGCCTGTTATTTAGTTATAAGTTAGTTATAGTTTCATTTTACATGTTTAAATATTTATATTTGTTATATTTCTACTATTGACAGTTACCATTTTATTGTTGTCATTTAAAATGTGTATTATTATTATTTACTACCATTTWAAATTATTATGTGTTATTCTGTATTATTTTATAACAATGTATATTSTATACATTGTTGCTTTGGCAATATTGACATAATGTTTTACATGTCAATAAAGCAGCTCCACGCGCGAGCTTCTACAGCACCACTCTCTACAGATCCGCACACTCTCTACAGCCCATCCTCTCCTCTATGCAGCATCACTGCTCTCCTTACAGCACCCACTCTTCTCTAAAGCACCGTCTCCTCTCAGCACGCTCTCTCTGCCTTACAGCACTCCTCCTCTCCTCTACAGCCTTCTCCCTCAGACCTCTTCAGCACCCACTTCCTTACAGCAACCACTCTCTCTCTAACGGAAGCACGCACTCTCTCCTCGTATTCATGCACTCTCCTCGTCCTCTACAGACAAGCCACTTCCTTCGTTACAGTCATCCACTCCTCTCTCTAGCAAGACACTCGTCTCGTAGCACAGGCACTGCTCTCCTCTACAGGAGCAGCCCACTCCTCTATGCAAGCCTAAGCAAAATACCGACTGTTTATCTCTCCTTCAGAGACGACTCTGTCTCTCTTAAACAGCAACGCACTCTCTGCCTCTACAGCACATACTCTCCTCTACTGAGACTCCTCTTTGACAGCACCTCTCTCTTCCAGCAACTCGCCTCTTCCTCTATGCAGACACTCCGCCTGTTTCTCTCTAGTACCAGATGACTCCTTGCCTTAACTTCTTAACACTCACTCTCTCCAGACCACATCCTCTCCAGCACCACACTCCTCTACAGCACCACCATTCCTCTACAGACCACCACTCCTCTACAGCACCACCATCCTCTACAGCACACACTCCTCTACAGACCCACTCTTAAGCACCACTCCTCTAAGACACACTCTCTACAGCCCACCACCTTCTAAGCACCACCACTTCCTCTACAGACACATCCTCTACAGCACACCACTCTCTACAGCCCACCACTCTCTACAGACCACACTCCTCCACAGCACCACACTCTCCACAGCACCACACTCCTCCACAGCACACCACTCCTCTACAGCACACTCCTCTACAGCAACCACTCCTCTAAGCCACACTCCTTGCAGCCACCACTCCTCTACAGCAACCACTCACCTCTACAGCACACCATCCTCATACCAGACACCACTCCTCTACAGCAACTCCTCTCAGACCAGCACCCTCCAGCAGCCCACACTCCTCACAAGCACACACCTCTATCAGCCACCACTACTCTAACAGCACAACCATCTCCTCTACAGCACCAACTGCCTTCCTCTACAGCACCACCATCTCTCTCTACAGCACTACCACTCCTCTCCTCTACAGACCACCACTCCTCTCCTCTACAGCACTAACACTCTCTTCTCTACAGCACCACCTCTCCTCTACAGCACACATCCTCTCCTCTACAGCACCTCCTACAGCACATTCCTCTACAGCACATCTCCTCTACGCACATCCTCTCCTATCATTCAGCAGGCCTGCCATCCTGCATCCGCTGCTGCATCTGCTGTCTTCCTGCATCCTGCCTTCCTGCTGCCTGCCATCTGCTGCTATCTGCCTGTTTCCTGCCATCCTGCTGTCTCCGCCATCCCTGCCTGTTTCTGCCTGCCATCTGCCTGCCTGCATCCTGCTTCCTGGGAGTCTGGAAATAGTTTTGATGATGAACAGGAGAAACAGTAGTGGTATCTTTAAATATAGAATGAATTAATTGCATATAATTTACTGCTGCGTTTATGACCACCATCTCTTCTATCCATGGAACGAGAGGGAAGAGAGGGACAGAGAGAGAGGGACAGAGGAGAGGGGACAGAGAGAGAGGGACAGAGAGAGGGGACAGAGAGATCAGAGAGGGACAGAGAGAGAGGGACAGGAAGAGAGGGACAGAGACAGAGAGGGACAGAGAGGGACAGAGAGGGACAGAGAGGACAGAGAGGGACAGAGAGAGAGAGAGAAGACAGAGAGGGACCGAGAGGGACGATCCTTACCAAGTACAGGCTGAGTGACCGATTGGCAATAGAAACGGCAGACATAAAAAGACATGGCTACCAAGAGAAGTGTGTATGTGGTCACTGCTGACAGGGGAGGTAGAGACAGAGATGCACTTTTCTCTTTACTGTGAGAAATATTCCTCAGCCAAGAGATTCATTATTCACAGAAACGACTACATTTAGTCACATTTTAACTTATTTAACCAGATGAAAATAAAAATACTCATTGGGCGAGAGCATGGTCCTCTTGAAGCAAAATATGTATTTGCCTGCCATAGCTGAGAGACACTGAATAATAACATCTGCATAGTAAACAGTAACTTACTTATTATTACTATTATTTGTTAGGACTATTTTATTGTTGTTTATCATTCCAAAGTAGTGTGATGATGATGGTAATGATAACAGTCGAGTGATGGTGGTAGTAGTAGTAGTAGTGATGATGGTAATGATAAAGTTTAGTGATGGTGGTGGTAGTAGTAGTGTGATGGAATGATAACAGTTAGTGATGGTGGTGTAGTAGTAGTGATGATGATGGTAATGATAACAGTTTAGTGATGGTGGTAGTGTAGTAGTATGATGAATGATAACAGTTTGTGATGGTGGTGGTAGTAGTGATGATGGATGATAACAGTTTAGTGATGGTGGTGGTAGTTAGTGATGATGGTAATGATAAAGTCTAGGATGGTAGTAGAGTAGTAGTGATGATGGTAATGAAAGTTTAGTGATGGTGGTGGTAGTAGTGATGATGAAATGATAAAGTTAGTGATGGTGGTGGTAGTAGTGATGATGGATGATAACAGTTTAGTGATGGTGGTGGTAGTAGTGTAGTAGTAGTAGTATGTGGAAATGATAACAGTCTAGTGATGGTGGTAGTTAGTAGTAGTGATGGAAATGATAACAGTTTAGTGATGGTGGTGGTAGTAGTGATGATGGAAATGATAACAGTTTAGTATGGTGGTGGTAGTAGTGATGATGGTAATGTAACAGTTTAGTGATGGTGGTGGTAGTAGTAGTAGTAGTAGTAGTGATGGAATGATACAGTCTAGTGATGGTGGTGGTAGTGTAGTAGTAGTGATGGTAATGATAACAGTTAGTGATGGTGGTGTAGTAGTGTGGATGGTAAATGATAAGTTGTGATGGTAGTAGTGGTAGTAGTGATGGTAAATGATAACAGTTAGTGAGGTAGTAGTAGTAGTAGTGATGGTAAAGATCAGTTAGTGAGTAGTAGTGGTAGTGTGATGGTAATGATAACAGTCTAGTGATGTGGTGGTAGTAGTAGTAGTAGTAGTGATGGAAATGATAACAGTTTAGTGATGGTGGTGGTAGTAGTAGTAGTGATGAGTAATGATAACAGTCTAGTGATGGTGGTGGTATGTAGTAGTGATGATGGATAGATAAGATTTAGTGATGGTGGTGGTAGTAAGTGATGATGGAAATGTAAGTTTAGTGATGGTGGTGGTAGTAGTAGTAGTAGTGATGGTAATGATAACAGTCTAGTGATGGTGGTGGTAGTAGTGTAGTGATGAGTAATGTAACAGTCTAGTGATGGTGGTAGTAGTAGTAGTTGATGGTAATGATAACAGTCTAGTGATGGTAGTAGTAGTGTGGTAATGATAAACAGTCTAGTGTGGTAGTAGTGGTAGTAGTTGATGGTAATGATAACAGTCTATGTGATGGTAGTAGTAGTAGTAGTATGGTAATGATAACAGTCTAGTGATGGTAGTAGTGGTAGTAGTGGAATGGTAATGATAAAGCTGTGATGGTGTGGTAGTAGTAGTAGTATGATGGAATGATAACAGTTTAGTGATGGTGGTAGTAGTAGTAGTAGTAGTGATGGTAATGATAACAGTCTAGTGATGGTAGTTAGTAGTAGTAGTGATGGAAATGATAAACAGTCTAGTGATGGTGGTAGTAGTAGTAGTAGTAGTAGTGATGGTAATGATAAACAGTTTAGTGATGGTGTAGTAGTAGTAGTGATGGAAATTAAACAGTTTAGTGATGGTGGTGGTGAGTAGTAGTGATGGAAATGATAACAGTCTAGTGATGGTAGTAGTAGTAGTAGTGATGGAAATGATAACAGTTTAGTGATGGTGGTAGTAGTAGTAGTGATGGTAATGATAACAGTTAGTGATGGTGTGGTAGTAGTAGTAGTAGTAGTAGCGATGGAAAATGAACAGTTTAGTGATGGTGGTGGTAAGTAGTGATGGAAATGATAACAGTCTGGTGATGGTGGTAGTAGTAGTAGTAGTGATGGAAATGATAACAGTTGTGGATGGTGGTGGTAGTAGTAGTGATGATAACAGTTTAGTGATGATAACAGTTTAGTGATGGTGGTAGTAGTAGTAGTAGTGATGATGGAAATGATAAATCTAGTGATGGTGGGGTAGTAGTAGTGATGATGATGATAACAGTCTAGTGATGGTAGTAGTAGTGATGATGATAATGATAACAGTCTAGTGATGGTGTAGTAGTAGTAGTGATGATGCTAATATAACAGTCTAGTGATGGTAGTAGTAGTGATGATGGTAATGATAACAGTCTAGTGATGGTGGTGTAGTAGTAGTAGTGATGATAATAATGATAACAGTCTAGTGATGGTGGTGGTGTAAGTAGTGATGATGGTAATGATAATGATAACAGTTTAGTGATGGTAGTAGTAGTAGTAGTGTAGTAGTAGTGATGATGGTAATGATAACAGTCTAGTGATGGTGGTAGTAGTAGTAGTGATGATGGTAATGATAACAGTCTAGTGATGGTGGTGGTAGTAGTAGTAGTAGTTAGTAGTAGTAGTAGTTAGTAGTAGTAGTTAGTAGTAGTAGTATAGTAGTAGTAATGTAATGGATGTAGTAGTGATGGTGGTAGTAGTAGTAGTAGTAGTGATGATGGTAATGATAAAGTCTAGTGATGGTGGTGGTAGAAGTAGTAATGATGATAGTAGTTTGTAGTACTAATGTAATGGTGAAGATGCTGTTATTTAGTTATAAGTTAGTTATAGTTCATTTTACATGTTAAATATTTATATTTGTTATATTTCTACTATTGACAGTTACCATTTTATTGTTGTCATTTAAAATGTGTATTATTATTATTTACTACATTTAAATTATTATGTGTTATTCTGTATTATTTTATAAACAATGTATATTCTATACATTGTTGCTTTGGCAATATTGACATAATGTTTTACATGTCAATAAAGCAGCTGGAACTTGAATTTGAGAGAATGAGAGAGAGAGAGAGAGAGACAGAGAGATAAATATTCCTCACCAAGAGGTTATTATTCACAGGAAAGCCTAAATCCATTCCAAATTTAACTTATTAAAACAGAGGAAAAACTAAAAATACTCATGGGGAAGGAGCATGACAGCAGCACAATTAGACCCAAGCAAATCATGAGAAAACAAAAAGATCATTCTTTCCAATGTGTCAAGTAATTACAAAAAACAGAGCAAACTAGAATGCTATTTGCCTGAACAGAGAGTACACAGTGGCAGAATACCTGACCACTGTGACGGACCAA
>NW_019942669.1:193009-194878 GCF_002910315.2 Salvelinus sp. IW2-2015 | reverse complement strand
AGCTGGAACTTGAATTTGACGAGAAATGAAGAGAGAGAGAGAGAGACAGTGACGGAGAAAAGACAGAAACAGAAGAGAGAAACAGAGAGAGAGAGACAGCAGAACAGAGACAGAGAGACAGTATATATACATAATATGTGTAGTGTCTTTATTCTTTTGAACTTTTGTTTGTTAAATGTTTTACTGATTAATTTATATTTTTTATTTCACTTTTGTATATTATTACTCATTTCTTTCTTTGGCAATTTAACATTTTGTCCATGCTAATAAGCACCTTGAATTGAATGAGAGACAGAGAGAGGGTGAAAGATTTCCTACCAAGAGTCATTATTCACAGGAAAGCCTAAATCCATTCCAAATTTTAACTTATTAAAACAGAGGAAAAACTAAAAATACTCATGGGCGAAGGAGCATGACAGCAGCACAATTAGACCCAAGCAAATCATGAGAAACAAAAAGATCATTCTTTCCAATGTGTCAAGTAATTAACAAAAAACAGAGCAAACTAGAATGCTATTTGGCCCTGAACAGAGAGTACACAGTGGCAGAATACCTGACCACTGTGACGGACCCAAACTTAGAAAGCTTGACTATGTACAGCATCATGAGCATAAGCCTTGCTATTGGAGAATATAGGCGCCGTAGGCAGAAATGGCTCTCACTCTTCAAGAGAAGACCAGGCTAGTGCAAACTTAAGGAAAGCTTTGACTATGTACAGACTCAGTGAGCATAGCCTTGCTATTGAGAAAGGCCGCCGTAGGCAGACATGGCTCTCAAGAGAAGACAGGCTATGTGTACACTGCCCACAAAATGAGGTGGAAACTGAGCTGCACTTCCTAACCTCCTGCCAAATGTATGACCTTAGAGACACATATTTCCCTCAGATTACACAGATCCACAAAGAACTAGAAAACAAACCCAATTTTGATAAACTCCCATATCTATTGGGTGAAATACCACAGTGTGCCATCACAGTAGCAAGATTTGTGACCTGTTGCCACAAGAAAGGTCAACCAGTGAAGAACAAACACCACTGTAAATATTGTTTATTAAAAAAAAAAAGTTTATTTCACTTTTGTTTATTGTCTATTTCACTTGCTTTGGCAATATAAACATGTGCTTCCCATGCCAATAAAGCCCTTTGAATTGAATTTTGAGAGAGAGAGAGAGAGAGAGCGGGAGACAGAAATAGAGAAAGAGACAGAATTAGAGAAAGAGAGAAAGAGAGAGACAGAAATAGAGAAAGAGAGAGAAATAGAGAGAGAGAAATAAAGAGAGAGAGAGAGAGAGAAGACTGGTCAATCTTTTACTAATTCAGAAATAGAGAAAGAGACAGAAATAGAGAAATAGAGAAAGAGACAGAAATAGAGAAAGAGAGAAAGAGAGAAACAGAAATAGAGAAAGAGAGAGGAAGAATAAATGCCTGCCTGGGATGTGGGCATTTCAAAACAGAGCTTTATGAAGCACACAGAGGAGTCTGGTAGAAACACTGTTAACACTGAGAAGCACAAGCAGCTTTGCACGGTTTCAATACAATAGCAACACAATCAGGATCACTACAAACTCCTTCCACAGCTTTTTACAAGGGATCTGAGCAATGGGACGTTTATGAATTAGTAAAAGATTGACCAGTCTTCTGACTGGCTTCTGCTGCATAAATGCAACGTCAGGTTTCTGTGTGTGCAGACTAGAGCATTAACTAGCCTTATATGACTTGTCAACATGGCTCACACAGAAAGAGCCCTGGCTGCCAACAGAATGCATATCAACATTACTAGATCCTATTAACACCACACTGCTGATTCCTCCATTAACATTACTCAGATGATTGGAATGTGTTCCATTCATCAACGGCACAGAGGGAGATAG
>NW_019942669.1:187006-187614 GCF_002910315.2 Salvelinus sp. IW2-2015 | reverse complement strand
CTAACTTGGTGTGAGGTCATAGAAATAGAATTTCCAGAAGGGTCATTCTCACTCAAGTCAATGTTTCGTGACATGTGGGCCAGGCCGGCGGCCATGGTGAGTGTACGTCTAGGCTATTTCTATAGTGTAGTCTAGCAAAGCTACTTACTAGATGATGAAAAGGGACTTTAAAGGTCTGTGCTGTATCAGCTAAAAGGCTCGTAGAGCTGCTGCTACGTGGGCATTGATTGGTCAGGCTCTAGCAGGACTCTCATTACAAACTGTAGATACGTTAATTGTGACTATATCAATGTCCTGAAGAAACCTTGATTACACTGCAAAGCAAAGAGACCGAAGACATTACACTACAGTCAAGTTTCCTACAATACTCAGTCTGGCCTTGTATTGCACTTTGACCCTTTTTAAGGACACATGTGGGTAAAGAAATAGCCTAGATATGATACATTGGAAAAGATTGACCAAAATGTTGAGAAACTAGGTGAGTAAAACAGGGTGTATACCATGCTTCCAGAATCACCGCTGTACTGTAGAGGAGGCTACATTCATTGTGTGATGTGTTCAATAGGGAAATAAGTGCCACATTGTGTTGCCACATTGCGTTTCATTGT
>NW_019942669.1:186050-186846 GCF_002910315.2 Salvelinus sp. IW2-2015 | reverse complement strand
ATTGGACAATGCGTTTCATTTGCGTTGACACATTGCGTTTCATTGTATTGACACATTGCGTTTCATTGCGTTGACACATTACGTTTCATTGCGTTGACACATTACGTTTCATTGCGTTGATCATTGTGTTGACACATTGCGTTTCATTGCGTTGACACATTGGTTGACACATTGCGTTGACACATTGCGTTTCATTGAATTGAACATTGCGTTTCATTGCGTTGACATGCGTTTCATTGCGTTTCATTGCGTTGACACATTGCGTTGACACATTGCTTGACACATTGCGTTGACACTTGCGTTTCATTGCGTTGACACATTGCGTTTCATTGCGTTTGACACTTTGCGTTGACAATTACGTTTCATTGCGTTGAACATTGCGTTTCATTGATTGAACAATGCGTCTATTGCGTTGACACATTGCGTTTCATTGCGTTGCACACATCTATTGCGTTTCATTGCGTTGCGTCATCTTTACATTGCGTTTCATTGTGGCTTGTGACACATTGCGTTTCATTGAATTGACCATTGCGTTGACACATGCGTTTCATTGCGTTACACATTGCGTTTCAGTTGCGTTGACACATTGCGTTTCATTGCCATTGCGTTTCATTGCGTTGACACATTGCGTTTCATTGCGTTGACACATTGCGTTGACACATTGCGTTTCATTGCGTTGACACATTGCCTTTCATTGAATTGATACATTGCGTTTCATTGCGTTGACACATTGCGTTTCATTGCGTTGACACATTGCGTTTCATTGCGTTGACACATTGCGTTTCAT
The DNA here is from genome assembly GCF_002910315.2 of Salvelinus sp. IW2-2015. Classification (NCBI taxonomy): domain Eukaryota; kingdom Metazoa; phylum Chordata; class Actinopteri; order Salmoniformes; family Salmonidae; genus Salvelinus; species Salvelinus sp. IW2-2015. Next base: position 186,059 of record NW_019942669.1, on the reverse strand, counting down.
TGCGTTGAC
>NW_019942669.1:171259-186045 GCF_002910315.2 Salvelinus sp. IW2-2015 | reverse complement strand
TTGACACATTGCGTTTCATTGCGTTGACACATTGCGTTTCATTGCGTTTCATTGCTTGACACATTGTGTTGACACATTGCGTTGACACATTGCGTTTCATTGCGTTGACACATTGCGTTTCATTGCGTTGACACATTGTGTTGACACATTGCGTTTCATTGCGTTGACACATTGTGTTGACACATTGCGTTTCATTGCGTTTCATTGCGTTGACACATTGCGTTTCATTGCGTTGACACATTGCATTACTGAAGTGGGTGGAGGCAGCAGGGATCTGAGCCTATGTGGCCACACAGGATGAACCTGTTTACTCTTCACCCAGAGTTGTGTCCTAAATATGACACTATTCCCTATATAGTGCACTACTTTAGACCAGAGCCCTATTCCCTATATTAGTGCACTACTTTAGACCAGGCTCTGGACAATTCTGAGAAATATCACCGTGTTGAAAATCCCAAATTGTTTGTATAAACAACTCAATTCAGAAAGACACACTTACCCCACCAGACATGTGACCAGGGGTCTCTTCACAGTCCCCAAATCCAAAACAATTCTAAGGCAACATACAGTGTTATATAGAGCCACGGTTACACGGTTAGAGCCACGGTTAGAGCCACGGTTACACGGTTAGAGCCACGGTTAGAGCCACGGTTACACGGTTAGAGCCACGGTTACACGGTTAGAGCCATGGTTACACGGAACTCCCTTGCAGCTTCACTTACTCCAGAAAAACAGTGCAATTTGTTTAAAAATAATAATAATAATAAAACAGTACCTCATGACACAACACCTCTATCTCACCAGATAACTTGTTTAGATGTTGACATGTATGATATACGTGGATATGATTGCTTATATTTATATGGGCGTGTATATCACTGACAGTGAATACTGTAGATAGGCCTTAGTGTTCTGTCGGTACAGGACTTTTTATTTGAATTTAAATGTATGTAGCKCTKTCCTATCTATCAATGTTTTGTATTATGTTGTGTTTAATGTGGACCCCAGGAAGAGTAGCTGCTGCATGACCGACAGCTATTGGGGATCCTAATAAAAAACTAACTAACAAAAATATTTCAACTTTATAGGAAATGGTGTGTCATTTGGGAAACCCCCATACCACCACTGTCAATAAGCTAGAGCGCCTTCCTGTAGGCCCATTTTCTTGTCAAACAGGAAATGGGCATTTGTTCCATACTAAAAAGTGAGTTAGCAGGGAATGSCATAGCTTTAGGTTAGGCCTATGCCAGGATGAGGCCTCATAATAACTCAATCTATGCAGAGACTGCAAAGTTGTCCCTAGATAAAATAAACCACATTTTTGAATTGATACACCAAATGAACCCAAATCGTTGCTTGACAGACACAGACAATATGATTGAGGCAAGTCCACTGAAGCATCATGTTACCAGCCCTAGTTCACACCACCGCCAGGCACATCATCACTTGGGGAGAAGAACCAAAACAAGAATGAGACAGATACAGTTCAACTGTACACAGACCGAGACACCGGTTAACCGCCGGCAAATATGGATTCAATTTAGCAGATGAAGGTCTATAACATATAGGCCTAACAAGACAGGACAAGAGTAGAGAGAGCAGACTTCTGATTGGTTGTGCTGTGACCTCTAAACCCTGAGGAGTCTGAAAAACAATGACCAGTGATGATGAATATGAGATGAAAAATGGTTAACAAATAGGCCTCCCGCTGTATACCGCAGGCCTCCCGCTGTATAACCGGCAGGCCTACCGCTGTATACCGCAGGCCTCCGCTGTATACCGCAGGCCTCCCGCTGTATACGCGTAGGCCTCCGCTGTTACCGCAGGACTCCCGCTGTATACCGCAGGCCTACCGCTGTATACTGTATACTGTAGGCCTACGCTGTATAGTATATCTGCAGGCCTACGCGTATACCGTAGGCCTCCGCGTGTATACCGTAGGCCTCCCCGCTGTATACCGTAGGCCTCCCGCTGTATACGGTAGGCCTCCCGCTGTATACCGCAGACCTCCCGCTGTTTATCCGCAGGCCTACCGCTGTATACTGTATACTGTAGGCCTACCGCTGTATACTGTATACCGCAGGCCCTACCCAGCTGTATACCGCAGGCCTCCGCTGTATACTGTAGGCCTACCGCTGTATCTGTTTGTACTGTACTGCTTACCGCTGTAAGCTACAAGAGGCATAAAAACCTTGATTCAGATCAATTGTTACCCTTGACAGAATTAGCAACTGGCTTTAATGTTGAGAGAAAGGACAAGGCTGAGAAACTCTACTAAGAAAAAATGGTTCAACAGTTTCCACAGCTCACAGGACCCAGCAGGTCTCCAAAATGTTAAAGCACGGCTTCTGGAAGCCTTAGGTGGTGTAATACAATACACCACAACTCACCAAGCTRCTAACAATGATCAACTGCACCTTAATGCAGCCCAGGCACAGCGACATCATACAGCAGCCACAAAGTGGTGCATTGGGGTTATTGTCTTCAGCAATTAGGCTATGACATTTTAACCCGTTTCTTGTTAGAATGGCTCGATCTCTAAATAGTCCATTGGAACAAAAGTTCTTGCCCTAATGTTTTGTCATTTGAACCTTGCCTCACTGATAGAGATGCAGAGCACAGATACCAATTAGCTAGTGGTATCAGAGAGAAGTCACTCGACTTTCCTTGTCTGGCGCAGCGGTCTAAGGCACTGCAGTGCTAGACGCGTCACTAGAGATCYGGGTTCAACCCCTGGCTGTGACCTGGAGACCCATGAGGTGGTGMACAATTGGCCCWGCATTGTCCGTGTTAGGGGAGGRTTTGGCCGGCCGGGACGTCYTTGTCCCATCATGCTCTAGCAACTCCTTGTGGCGGCCCGGGCGCATGCACGCGGTTAACTCCTACTGCAGATTTCATCTTTAAAGGTGCAAATGGGCACTGTCACACCTATCACCTTGTCTGTCCGTCASCCCAGTCAGTCAGCCCATCACTAAAAGGTCAGAGTGGTGCTGTCTGGCCTCAGACATAACAGCAGCAGTCTCRGTACTAATGATGAAAACACATTCTGCTCCTCTGAGAATAAAACAAAACTTCACTATCCTCTGAAGTCTAGAACCATCTATCCTGTCGTGCCTACGGGACCAGACAGAGTACGTCCCAAACGTCACCATATTCCTTAAATAGGGCACTATTCTGACCAGAGCCCTTTGTTTAATACCCTATGAGCCCTGGTCCAAAGTAGTGCACTATAAAGGGAATAGGGTGTCAATAGGGCTCTGGTCAAAAATAGTGCACTATAAAAGGGAATAGGGTGCCATAGGGCTCTGGTCAAAAGTAGTGCACTATAAAGGGAATAGGTTGCCATTTGGGGACAGCCAGACACTGAGACAGACGCATCCCACAGCGATGCCACCCACTCCCCTTGTCTCATCCCTGCAGCTAAAAGTATCAGAGAGAAGTCACTCAACTTTCTTTGAGGGTGCAAATAGGCACTGCCTTTCATCCCTTCACAGTCAAAGTTAGCCTATAGAGTTCTTGAGGACAGGTGGTTTGTTTAATCACAGTGGCTGTCGAGAGGACAGGCGGTTTGTTTAATCACAGTGGCTGTCGAGAGGACAGGTAGGTTTGTTTAAAAACCTCAAGGATCTGCCCCTTTTTTTCAAATTTTTGTCTAAAATGACATACCCAAATCTAACTGCCTGTAGATCAGGACCTGAAGCAAGGATATGCATATTCTTGATACCATTTTAAAGGAAACACTTTGAAGTTTGTGGAAATGGGGAAATAATGTAGGAGAATAATGCATTAGATTGTTGTAATTGTCATTATTACAAATACATTTTAAAAAATTGGCCGATTAATCGGTACCGTTTTTTTGTGGCCCTCCAATAATCGGTATCGGCGTTGAAAAATCATAATCGGTCGACCTCTAGTTTCCTCTGTCCTCACTTTTCTTAGACAATTAAGGAAAAGGCTGTTTTCTCRTCTCCTCATTCTGCTGCTGCCTCCRCYRCATTGTTCTCAACACCAATATGCTGATTAACTTTACTATTATGCACAWAGCAACATGGTCTCTAGGAAAAGGTGCCAATTCAACAGCACACTGATGTGTTTCAGAACCGCAGACAGATACCGCTATCCAATGCGGGAGAAAGCTCATTTGTTATAAAATAATATAATTTTTATTAGTGTTGCACAACTGTTCTTACATAATATAACCATATACAATTTCAGTAGCACATGTCTTAGTAATGGACTGTTCCATCCCCACGGCCTCCACAATGGATCAGTCCACWCAGACAGGCACCAATCAGACAGGTGTCTTGGTGATGGACTGTTCCATCCCCACAGCCTCCACAATGGATCAGTCCACWCAGACAGGMRCCAATCARACAGGTGTCTTGTACCCCATGATTATTATAAAAAAATGTGCTACTAAAGAAATCTCGGTCAACCAACAACCTGTCGACCAAAGAATCGACCAGTCGACTAAATGGGGTCGGCCTTAAGTTTGAAGTATGTTGCTAACTGGCATTAGCACAATTGCTAACTGGTGTTAACGTAATGACTGGAAGTCTATGGTAACTGCTAGCATGCTAGTAGATACCATAGACKTCCAGTCTTTGTGCTAACASTAGTTAGCATTGGATCGTAAAACTAAATCCAACTTCCTTCATACTGGATGCAGAGACATAAAAATGGTRTCCATGAGWTCATCTGACTCAGGAAGTAGAYAAAGGGCTTCCAAAATCCCAAAKTATCCCTTTAAATCGAAACGTAAGATCACCGACAATATAGTCGTCAAACATTGACGCTTAATCTCAGAGCTTTCGGGAGCCTCTTTAGGATAGGGAGCTGTCAAAACGGATATTGTTGGAGAGGAATTGTAGAAAATTCCTTACATACAACCCAGAGACCACAAGACGTACGAGACTCTGAAWTCCCGAGCAGCATTCTGAATGACATAGTACACACACAAACGCAATAGCACATACACAGCGCAAACACACACGCATACAGAGCGAGAGGAGCAGACTCGCTTCATAGATCCTTCCTCCTCTTGCCCTGCTCCAGACACAACGGAACGTCACCACATCCCTCTAGAGATCTTTGACTTCCACAGAATTCCAATCAGGAAACGAGTGACGTGGGATGGTTCAAGGAGTTTCCGAGCATCGCTGCTATTCGCTAGTCATTGGTATGAGTCACAGAACCGGCYCTTTAAAATGCCATTCAACTCAATTATTCACACTCCACAGCAGGCAACAAGCACCATGCCTGCCAATGTTTTGCTTGTATTGTGCAACCAATTAAATGTACTCTGCATAATATAGCTGTTAATGGAAGGCATGGGCTGTTACTCGAAATTAAAAAAACTTTGTATACAGCTATATTGTGGCTTGACCATCTGTAATGTTAGGTTAAATCTCTGAACGTGATCAATCAGGAAGTATTTCAACTCTCTCTAAACCAGCAGAAGACAGATCAAAATATCAATAAGTAAAGATAATCTAGCATAAACAAAAACAAACAATTGACTTGATGTTAACATTCCCAGGAACCAACACCCAGCCACCTCAGCAGTAAACCAATTATCCAAATAAAAGGTTAGGTTTGGGGCTCTGAAATGGGCCTACTGCAGGGAGCCAGTGATACACACACACAGTGCTGCAGTCTCTGGCAGGGTTAACTCACAGATAGGTAAAATTTAATGAATTAGACAATAAACGCGCACAATAGAAGTTACTCGAGATGAGGAAGATGTAAAAATTAATAATAGTTGTGAAGTTTAGACTCATCATCACAAAATAGCATGCCGTTAGGATACATTCAGAGCTAATTTAAGCACATCATTCTTTAAAACAACATGGCTCAGTTTTTTCTCTTGACTTAGGGTAAGTGACCATTAGTCACAGTATTGGACCGTTGTTTAGCTACAGTCGCCTTTCCATAGCTTCACCAGTCAGAATTGGATATCCCACAGTTTATGAACGATTGTAAACAGAACAGAACAGTAAATGTTTGAGTCTACTGGTTTCAGTAATGTAAGGGGCCACAGATTAGATATTTTCCTGAATCTTCATGTTTTCTGCAAACACGGCTGAAACAGTCCAAAAATTTGCAATTTTAAAAGCAATTTAATAACCATTGCATTTGTTTACTCATTGAAAAGGCAATACTTGTTTTTTTTGCTGTTCTAGTAAAGTTTGATAATGGATTTGCTAACTCTAAGTTTTTGAATCACTTCCAAAATAAAATTAATGCAAAACTTTCGGCCATAGACATATCTATTTGGCGAAAGTGCAGTTGCTAATTTGCTGAGCAGCCATACATAAGTAAAACTTGGCTTACAATGAAAAAGAGCAAGGTATTTTTTTGCAATACGATGCACTTGGCCATCAGACTTGCATGGCCACTGTTTAAACCTAAAAAAATAATGTAAACCAGCTACCATTTCCTAATGTTTTGCTTGAAGTTTATCTCCATAATTTAACTTGGCTAAAACGACCAGAGAAAAGTAACCATCAGACCTGCTTCCTGTCTGCCATCAGTCAGAGTGCTGTCTGCTGATCGAATGCCCGTTCGTTGAAAACCCCGTCCACTGACATTTACAATCAAGTATATACAGAAGCCGACCCTTTATCAGCTAACTTTGTTGAAGCCCACCTTATGGCAGCCTGCTTCTTTAAGCAATCAAAGTCTTCTTAGCGAGTATGACGCTACAAGCTTGTCACATCCTCTATTTGTTGAGTTTCTCGCGCATATCTTCTTCCTGGCAACATCCACCTATCCGGCTCTGTCAGGTTTGGATGAGGAGCGTTCTGCACAGCTATTTTCAGTCTCTCAGAGGATGTTCAAATCGGTTCAAGTCCGGGCTCCTGGCTGAGCCACTCAAGGACATTGGGCGCAGAAGACTTGTGCCCGAAGCACTTCCTGCATTGTCTTGGCTGTGTGCTTAGGGTTGTTGTCCTGTTGGAAGTGAATATCTTCGCAGCCCAGTCTGAGGTCCTGAGTGGCTCTGGAGTAGGTTTTTCATCAAGGATCTCTCTGTACTAACTTTGCTCATGTTATCTTTCCTCTGAAATCCGACTAGTCCTCGAACCAGTTCCCTGACTCTGAAAACATCCCCACATCAATGATGCCTGCAATCCACCGATGCTTCACCGTAGGATGACCAGGTGCCTCCAGATGTGACGCTTGGCATTCAGGCGAAAAGGAGTTTTTCAAATCTTGGTTTCATCAGACGAGGAGCCATCTTGTTAAATATCTGGAACCCTCTATTTAAAGTGATAATGCCCGAGAGCCCGGTGTTTGGCAAGATATATTGGCTACGTGTGTGGCTAGGCCAACCACTTAAGTGTTTGGAGAGAGGAAGAATTTGAGGACCTCCATCATTCTGGAATATTGGTGTATAGCATGAAGACATTTAGAGTGACTAGCCAATCTTCTTCACTAATAGTCCATTCAGTCTTAATGTTCTATTGGCCACGGCTGGCAACGTTCTTATCCCTTTGTTTGCTAGTTAGCCAACTAGAGGCTAACGCTTCAGTCACTTCAGACAGTGCAGCAGAAAAAAGCAAAGTAAGCTGTACTTTGCACTTTTTTAACTTCTCTGCGCTAACGGATCCTTTAGCGGGAATCATTTTCTTAAACAACGCGCTGAATGTGCAGGGGCGCACAATAGAATAAAAAATGCCGGTTTGGCGAGTGGGTCCAGTCAATGGTGATGGGGTGGCATTTCTTTGTGGGGGCCGCACAGCCCCTCCATGTGCTCGCCAGAGGGTAGCCTGACTGCCATTAGGTACCAGAGAATGAGATCCTCAGAGCCCTTGTGAGACATATATGCTGACACATGCCATTTGTGGCCTGCTGGAGGTCCTATTTTGCAGGGCTCTGGCAGTGCTCCCTCTTGCACAAAGGCGGAGTAGCGGTCCTGCTGCCTGGGTTGTTGCTCTCTTAGCTCCTCCCACGTCTCCTGATGTACTGGCCTGTCTCCTGGTAGCGCCTCCATGCTCTGGACATCACGCTGACAGACACAGCAAACCTTCTTGCCACGGCTCGCGTTGATGTGCCATCCTGGATGAGCTGCACTACCTGAGCCACTTGTGTGGGTTAGTAGACTCCGTTCATGCTACGCACTAGAGTGAAAGCAACCGCAGCATTCAAAAGTGACCAAAACATACCAGCAGAGAAGGCATAGGAACTGAGAAGTGGTCTGTTGGTCACCACCTGCAGAAATCACTCCTTTATTGGGGGTGTCTTTCTAATTTTCCTATAATTTCCACTTTTGTCTCTTCCATTTGCCAACAGCATGTGAATTTATTGTCAATCAGTGGTTGCTTCCTAAGTGGACAGTTTGATTTCACAGAAGTGTGATTGACTTGGAGTTACATTGTGTTGTTTAAAGTGTTCCTTTATTTTTTGAAGGCAGTGTATATTAAGCAAACCAGACGGCACAATTTTGTAGATTTTTATTTATTTTACTGATACCAGGGGCACCTCCAACACTAAGACGTCTTTTACAAACAAAGAATTTGTGTTTAGCGAGTCCGCCAGATCAGAGGCAGTAGGGATGACCAGGGATGTTCTCTTGATAAGTGTGTGAATTTAAACCATTATCTGTCCTGCTAACATTCAAATGCAACGAGTACTTTCGGGTGTCATGGAAAATGTATGGAGTAACAAGTACATTATTTTCTTTACGAATGTATTGAAGTAAAAGTAGTCAAAATATAAATTAGTAAAGTACAGATACCCCCAAAAACGACTTAAGCAATACTTTAAAGTTTTTACTTAAGTACTTTACAACCATTGTATTTTTAGATGTACTTGTTAAGTACTACAGTTCACAGAAACCCTACAGTAAAAATACTGACATCTGATAGTTATCACCCCTCTCCTGTACAAAGAGTTTACCAGTCAGCCAACTTCATAGACTGCGTTGCATCTGTGACACAGATGATAGCCAATCAAATGATCTCCTGAGCGTTTCCCGCTAGAGAGGATTCCCCGATACCTGTCTTGAAAAGCTAAAGAACAAGTTAAAACCTGAACAGAAACCAGTTACTTAAGAAATAACGTTTTCTGTAAACTATATATTCATTTCAATGATGCTGTAATGGCTCAGTCATCTATGTCAATAACACTGGCATATACTATCATCAGACTCCTCTTTAAATTCTGCCTCCCAGAATCCACCTTTTATTCACCTATAAACGATCAGAAAATTCCATCAAACATATTGGTTGAGTCAGAATGTCAGAGAGAAAGGAGCTTCATTGAAGGATGTAGATCATGGAGCACCATACGGAAATGTTCTAAATTCATGTATTATTCATGTACAACTTGCGCTACTAAAGGACTTATTTATATGCTACAGTGTTGTAATAAGATTTATAGTGGAAAAACATCCCGCGCCTTGAAAGTACGCCTTGGAGATAATAAACTCAAACACTATAACAGACGTCGTAAGATATCACCTCACGCCAGTAGTTGCGAGCACTTTTTTAGAACAAAATCATTTATATTGAATTGCGATACGTTGGAAAAAATTCTGGCAACAAATTACTCCTAAGAGAAGACGTGGATATATAAATTAAATTCTGTATCCACACACGGTTTTCACCCTCCTTCCTATTGGCCAAATTTAGACTTATAACAAGCACTGTCCATATCAGTTTGCATATCATTTATGAGTTAGCCCCACATACTTTTATCAACTGCTGGCCTGATGTCCTTTGTGGTAAGCTAGCTCATGAATTGAGATAATGTATCCAAGTGAGAGCACACTAAGGCAATTGATTCATGAATGGTTCAGGGCCGATACTCCCATATTCTGCATTTCTCAAGTGCCGTTTTGCTGTTTTATTTTAAAACTAAGACGCTTGATTGCATTTCAAATCATAAATGACTCTATGCTGTGTGATGACATGAATGAATGATGTAATTCTGTATTTCTTTGTGACTAATTGTATAAAGGTAGACCAGAGAAGCCACATCTGAGATTGGCAGATGAGTGGCAACCCTAATTAGAAGCACCTGCTAGTCATGGGTTGCTCACCTGTGTTGTCCCTATAGATGCTGTTTTGAATTAAACGATTTGTAGCTACACACTGAGAGAGCTGTAAAGCCAAAATGTTCTGTGTAACCGGTCCCTGATGCAGTGAAATTAATACAAAAATGGGGAAATTAAGTAAGCTTTATGCGACATATTTTTTGAGTGCGTCCCCATCACACCTTTTTGTTTGTTTGAATTCACAGGTTTTACAAGCCAGCCAAGCTTCTGGGAGAGTGTGATGGTCCTTTTTTGATTTGCTCCTCCCGTGCCCCTGTTGTTCAGACGCTTACCAAAACGGGCTCCATCTAGAGCCACAGGCTGCTTTCACAGTGTAGCGTCCAGTGTTCAAAATGTTAGAGCTGAATAGATTGATTTGATGGCATAATGGGAATAGCCAAGTTGTTGTGAGAAACTTTAGTTCTGATCTTTTTTTAGAGAGATTTAGACAGGCAGAGATTTAGACAGGCAGACAGACAGTGCAGAGACCCCAGGTGCCTGAATCCCAGCCCAGCAGCATGAGGGGGATGAGAGAAGCTTCCTCCTCCACCACATGGCTGGCTGGCTGGGCGGTGAATTTCACTTTCTAAAACACAAGATGGTGAAATCACAAGAGGTGTAGGCTGTAACCATGGCAACCCGGGGACTAAGTGAAATAATTGGTTCTGGGCTGGCCCAGATTGTGTTAAAAAGAAGGTAGAAAGATTAAACCCTTCTTCTTCTTCTTCTTCGTTGGTTTTGTTCCCAAACCTTGGCCTTGTTTAACAGTGTCGCTGGTTGAGCTGTCTGGGTTGTTGGTACTAGCTAGGTCAGGATGATGGATGAGTTGGCCAGTTACAGTCCTCAGTGTCCTACATACCTGATTACAGACCTAGTGGGTTCACATAGTGGCCTATTTGTTCTTTTACAAATCTTTTAGCATATTATTGAGACTGTATGGGAGATCAGATGGGCGAGGTTTGCACTTTTGTGACTTCCATTCAGTCAAGCACAGATAAAGTATTTTGGATGAAAACAAATATTATATATTTTTAACCAGATCTTCTAGATTACTGATTTTAAATCTCTCCACTCCACAGCTGACAGACAGACAGACAGACAGACAGACAGACAGAGCAGCGCGACCTGAGTTATTATTCCATTGTTCAGATTTAGACCTAGTGATTATATTATTGATGAACATTTTGGGACAATAATGGAAATGAACGAAGTACTTGAAATAACTCTCTAAGAGATGTTATGTTGCCTGCCTTTCCTTTGCCATCTAACATAGAGTGCTTTTAGTACAGATCACTGAATGGCATGATATGATACAACCGACGGACAAGCTAGAGTATATACAGTGCCTTGGAAAGTATTCAGACCCTTGACTTCCCATTTTTGTTACGTTACAGCCTTATTCTAAAAGGAACAAAAATATCCCCTCATCATCTACACACAATACACCATAATTACAAAGCAAAAACGGGTTGTTGTCCTGTTGGAAGGTGAACCTTCGCCCCAGGTCTGAGACCTGAGCGCTCTGTGGAAGGTTTTCAAGGATCTCTCTTTACTTTGCGCCGTTCAACTTTCACCTTGATCCGACTAGTCTCCCAGTCCCTGCCGCTGAAAAACATCCCACATCATGATGCTGCCACCACCATGCTTCCAACGTAGGGATGGTGCCAGGTTCCCTCTAGAGTGGACACTTGGCATTCAGGCCAAAGAGTTCAATCTTGGGCTGTCATGTGCCTTTTACTGGAGGAGGCTTCCATCTGGCCACTCTACCATAAAGGCCTGATTTGGTGGAGTGCTGCAGAGATGGTTGTCCCTTCTGGAAGGTTTTCCATCTCACTACAGAGGTACTAAGAGCTCTGTCAGAGTCACCTCCCTGACAGGCCCTTCCCCGATTGTTTGGCGGCGCCTCTAAGAAGAGTCTTGGTGGTTCCAAACTTCTTCATCTAAGAATAATGGAGGCTATGTGTTCCTTGGGGACCTTTAATGCTGCAGACATTTTCTGGTACCTACTTCCCCAGATCTGTGTTCGACACAATCCTGTCTCTGAGCTCTAGGACAATTTCTTCGGCCTCATGGCTTGGCTTTTGTTTCTGACATGCACTGTCACTCTGTGGACCTTATATATAGACTAGAGGTCGACCTGGCCGATTTAATTAGGGCCGATTTCAAGTTTTTTTTTGGACGCCGATTTAAATTGCAATCCATGAGGAAGCTGCGTGGCAGGCTGTCCACCTGTTACGCGAGTGCAGCGTCAACAGGACCTTGTGGCTGCAATGACCAAGGTAAGTTGCAAGCTAGCATTAAACTTATCTTATAAAAAACAATCGATCTTCACATAATCACTAGTTAACTACACATGGTTGATGATATTACTAGGTTAACTAGCTTGTCCTGCGTTGCATATATAATCAATTGCGGTGCCTGTTAATTTATCATCGAATCACAGCCTTCAACTTTTCCAAATGGCGTGATGATGTTAACAAAAGCGCATTGACGCTAAAAAAGCAAATTCGTTGCACAATGTACCTAACCATAAACATCAAAGCCTTTCTTAAAATCAATACACAGAATTATATATTTTTAAACCTGCATATTTAGTAAAAATAAATGCATGTTAGCAGGCAATATTAACTAGGGAAATTGTGTCACTTCTCTTGCGTTCTGTGCAAGCAGAGTCAGGGTATATGCAACAGTTTTGGGGGCTGGCTCGTTGTGAACTGTGTGAAAGACCATTTCTTCTAACAAAGACTGTAATTAATTTGCCAGAATTTTACATATTATGACATAATATTGAAGGTTGTGCAATGTAAAGCCATATTTAGACTTAGGGTTGCCACCCGTTAGACAAAATAACGGAACGGTTCCGTATTTCACTGAAAGCATAAACGTTTGTTTTCGAAATGATAGTTTCCGGATTTGACCATATATAATGACCAAAGGCTCGTATTTCTGTGTGTTTTATTATAATTTAGCTTAGATTTGATATTTGATATAGAGCAGTCTGCACTGAGCGGATGGTAGGACAGGGCTCTAGCCCGGCCTCGTAAGCATTCATGTCAAACAGCACTTTACTGCATTTGCCAGCAGCTCTTAGCAATGCCTTGAACACAGTGTTGTTTATGACTTCAAGCTACAACTCCCGTTAAAGCTGGCAAATACCTGATAACGTGCCTTATACAGAATCCTAGATCCAATAGCTCAAAGGTATATGAAATACAAATGGAATAGAAGAGAATAGTCGTCGCGTCATTATTCCTATAATAACTAGCAAACCTAAAACTTCTTACTGGGTATATTGAACCAACCAGCTTTCATATGTTTCTCACTGTTCTGAGCAAGGAACTTAAAACGTTAGCTTTTTTACATGGCACATATTGCACTTTTTTACTTTCTTCTCAACACATGTGTTTTGCATTATTTAAACCAAATTGAACATGTTTCAATCATTTTTTTGAGACTAAATTGTTTTTTTAAATGTATTATATAAGTTTTAAAATAAAAGGGTTAATTTATCATTCAGTATTGTTGTAATTGTCATTATTACAAATATATATATCAAAATTGAATTAATCGGTATCGGTACTTTTTTGGGTCCTCCATTAATCGGTCTCGGCGTTGAAAAATCATAATTGGTCAACCTCGTAAATATAGACAGGTGTGTGCCTTTCCAAATCATATCCAATCAACAGATTTGTACCTTGTCCGCTCGGGGATTCGAACTTGCAACCTTTTTGGTTACTAGCCCAACGCTCTAACCACTAAGACTACCCTGCCGCCCTAAATAACAAAGAGTCTGAATAAAGAGTTTCTGAATAAAGAGTCTGAATAAAGAGTCTGAATAAAGAGTCTGAATAAAGAGTCTGAATAAAGAGTCTCATAGCAAAGAGTCTGAATACTTATGTAAAAAAGGTATATCTGTTTATTATTATTTGTAATAAATTAGCAAAAATGTCTGAACCTGTTTTCACTTTGCCATTATGGGGTATTGTGTGTAGATGTAGGAAAAAAATCATATAATACATTTAGAATAAGGCTGTAAGGTTAACAACATGTGGAAAAAGGGAAGGGGTCTGAATACTTTTCAAATGCACCGTATGCTGCCTGTACATGGCCGTAGCCTGGCCAGGGGGAAAGATAGTGGTCAACGTAAATTGGTTGATTTCTTTTGATTTTCCCGTGATGTCAAGCAAAGAGGCCTGAGTTTGAAGGTAGGCCTTGAAATACATCTCCACACGGTACACTCCAATTGACTCAAATGATGTCAAATGATGACAATTAGCCTATCAGAAGCTTCTAAAGCCATGACATAATTTTCTGGAATTTTCCAAGCAGTTTAAAGGCACAGTCAACATAGTGTATGTAAACTTCTGACCACTGGAATTGTTGATACAGTGAATTATAAGTGAAATACTCTGTCTGTAAACAATTGTTGGAACAATTACTTGTGTAGCACGCAAAGTAGATGTCCTAACCGACTTTGCCAAAACTATAGTTTGTTAACAAGACATTTGTGGAGTGGTTGAAAAACGAGTTTTAATGACCTCCAACCTAAGTGTATGTAAACTTACACCTTTTTTAAACTTTTATTTATGAGCAGGGGTCCACCTCTCTGGACGACCCCCCCCCCCAACACCTCCAGTCCTCCAGCTCTGGTACTTTATGGGGAGCAAAGGGGTCGCTGTTTGGTGTTTTCTCCAGACCAACACAGAGGAGTCTTGTGGGGGGTTGTCAGTTCACACTCCTACTACTCCAA
>NW_019942669.1:159446-171234 GCF_002910315.2 Salvelinus sp. IW2-2015 | reverse complement strand
TCATTTATTCCATAGGATATTTTTAGATTCACTTAAAATAAGGTCTGTTTTCGTGTAGGCTTACATCACCGTGCAATTTTATAACTGTGTAGATATCCATAGGACAAGGTAACTCTGATCAATATTGGCTAAATATAAGCGAAGATAAAAAATTGTAGAGTGGATTTATGAAAATATGTTGACAAACGTTAGCTTATCCTAGTGAGATTTACACGGGTATCAAAACGTCGAGGCGGTTTAAGCCTGCACGAAACACAGACCTTATTTGAAATAGATCAAGACATTCTCTATGGAAGACATGAACGGTAAAATAATGAAGGAACCCCTTTCAAATTCAGCCGCAAGTTATTTACAGGAATTATAACGTGTCGACTATTTCTCTCTAAACCATATACCTTTGACTAATCCGGAAACTATCACCTCGAAACAAAACGTTTATTCCGTTCCGTATTTTATCTAACGGGTGGCATCCATGAGTCTAAATATTCCTGTTACATTGCACAACCTTCAATGTTGTCATAATTACGTATAAGTTCTGGCAAATTAGTTCACAAAGAGCCAGGCGGCCCAAACTGTTGCATATACCCTGACCTGCGTGCAATGAACGCAAGAGAAATGACACAATTTTACCTGGTTAATATACCTGCTAACCTGATTTCTTTTAGCTAAATATGCAGGTTTAAAAATATATACTTGTGTATTGATTTTAAGAAAGGCATTGATGTTTATGGTTAAGTACACATTGGAGCAATGACAGTCATTGATTGATTGTTTTTTATAAGATAAGTTTAATGCTAGCTAGCAACTTACCTTAGCTTACTGCATTCGCTAACAGGCAGGCTCCTCGTGGAGTGCAATGTAGTCAATGCAAGATTGAATCCCCCGAGCCGACAAGGTTAAAAAGTGTTCTTAACTGACTTAACAAGACATTTGTGGAGTGGTTGAAAAACGAGTTTTAATGACTCCAACCTAAGTGTATGTAAACTACTACAACTTTTTAAAACTTTTATTTATGACAGGGTCCACCTCTCTGGATGACCCCCCCCCCCACCTCCAGCTCCTCCTCTCGGTACTTTATGGGGACACAAGGGGTCGTGTTTGTGTTTTCTCCAGACCAACACAGAGGAGTCTTTGTGGGGGGGTGACAGTTACACTCTCTACTATCGACCAAACTGACTGCCACTACTGTGTGTGTGTATCACTGGCTCCCTGCAGTAGGCCCATTTCAGAGCCCGCAAATACCTAACCTTTTTATTTGGATAATTTGGGTTACTGCTGATGCTGGGTGTGGTTTCTCTGGAATGTTAACATCAAGTTAATTGTTTGTTTTTGTTTATGCTAGATTATCTTTACTTATTGATATTTTGATCTGTCTTCTGCTGGTTTATGAGAGAGTTGTACTATATCCTGATTGATCACGTTCAGAGATTTAACCTAACATTACAGATGGTCAATGCCACAATAATAGCTGTATATCAAAGGTTTTTTATATTTCGAGTAACACCCATGCCTTCCATTAACAGCTTATATACGTCAGAGTACATTTAATTGGTTGCACCAATACAAAGAAACATTGGCAGGCATGGTGCTTGTTGCCTGCTGTGGAGTGTGAATAATTGAGTTGAATGGCATTTATTTTAAAGGCCGGTTCTGTGGACTCATACCAATGACTAGCGGAATAGCAGCGATGCTCGGAACAAATCCTTGAAACCATCCCACGTCACTCGTTTCCTGATTGGAATTCTGTATAGATCAAAGATCTCTGGGAGTGGTGGTGACGTCCGTTGTGTCTGGAGCAGGGCAAGAGGAGGAAGGATCTATGAAGCCCGTCTGCTCCTCTCGCTCGTCCGTAGCCGTGTGGTTTGCGCTGTGTATGTGCTATTGCGTTTGTGTGTGTACTATGTCATTACAGATGCTGCTCGGATTCAGAGTCTCGTACGTCTTTGTGGTCTCTGAGTTTCTAGTAAGTGAATGTTTCTACAATTCCTCTCCAACAATATCCGTTTTGACAGCTACCTTAATCGCTGAAAGCTCTGAGCGTAGGCGCCAATGTTGACGACTATATTGTCAGTGATCTTACGTTTCGATTTAAAGGGATACTTTGGGATTTTGGAAAGCCCTTTATACTACATTGTGACACAATGACTCATGGACACCATTTTTATAGTCTCTGCATCCAGTATATGAAGAAGTTGGATTTAGTTTTACGCATCCAATGCTAACTACTGTTAGCACAAGACTGTACGTCTATGTATATCTACTAGCATGCTAGCAGGTTATACCTAATACTTAGAACAGTAATTCTCTATTCTATTATCGCCCAACACATGTTTTATCATCCGAACATATAATATATTGCTCAGTCTAAGGTCTATCTTTATATCTCTATCTATATGCCACGAATACCCCCTTTAGTTTTCGAACATATCCGGATATTGGCATTGTCTGACGAGAATTAGTCCCAGATTGAAATCCACTATGATTCTTTTATATAAGACCTTAGCACATTTTTTTTAATTACAAATCTGGAGGTAGTTTACAAATATCACCTGGTTGATTGGTGGACCTGTCTGAATTGGATCTAGACCATGTCCATTGTGGAGCTGTGGGGATGGAACAGTTCCATCACCAAGGACAGGCCTTGTACCCCTTTTTACGCTTCTTTGTCATGCTGTTTGAGGCGTGAGCGCAACAATTGGTTTGGAAGGTTGTTCATTGAGAGGCCCTGTTGAGGGTATACCATTGTCCATACCCTTATACACCTTTCTGATTGGTGCCTGTCTGTGTGGATCTATACTATACCCCTGAGATAGAGGCCGTTGGGGATGAGAAACAGGATTGACTAACATCTTGAGTGTACTAAGAGGTACCATATGTTTGCTTACTGAACATGCCTAACGGTGCCTTTTTATATTTATGCTACGTAAAAGGACAACAGTTCGCCTCGCCCACACCTTACCTCCGAAACCTATATTACCTCCTTATTAAACTAAGAATGAGCTTCCCCGCACGCGATAACGGGTGAATCTGCTCTGCGGTCTGATAAACCAGCTAGTCGAGTTGGTGGTGTCTGTTGTGAGTGCACCGTGTTTCCAGAGAAACCATGTTGCTTTGTGCATAATAGTAAATATAGTCAGTCGAGTATTGGTGTCTCGTAGAAGCAAATGTGGCGGTAGGCGTGAGCAGTCTATGAATGAGAGAGCGAAGAGATAACAGCGCTTTGATTCCATTAAATTGTCTTAAGGAACAGAGTGCAGGTACAGAGAGCCCACTACCCTCGATCCAACATATGGGTTCCCATGGCTTAAGCTAACCGATTATGCATGTTCGTGGTGCATACGACTTATTACCGATTAGTTGAGCCAGAAAATAAAAAGCGTGTTATCTCTAATCAATTCGGCCAATTTTTAAAATAATATTGATATATTGTCCAATAATGACAAACTACAAAACTATATGCAATTCATTTCTCGCTACTAGATTTTGCCTCCATTTTCCCAAACTTCTAAAGTGTTTCTTAAAAAATGGTATCAAAGAATATGCTATATCCTTGCTTCAGTCTCTGATCTACAGGCAGTTAGATTTGGGTATGTATTTATCAGACAAAAAATTATATATGAAAAACAGATCCTTGAGTTTAATTACAAAACACACTGTCTCTTACACACACTGTGATTAAACAAACCGCCTGTCCTCTCACAGCCACTGTGATTAAAAAAAAACCACACCTTCCTCAAGAACTCTATAGGCTAACTTTGGACTGTGAAGGGATGAAAGGCAGTGCCTACTTTGTCACCCTCAAAGAAAGTTGGTGACTTCTCTCATCTGATACTTTTAGCTGCCGGGGATGAGACAAGGGGAGTGGGTGGCATCGCTGTGGTATGCGTCTGTCTCAGTGTCTGGTGTCCCAAATCGGTCTATAACCATATTCCCTTATAATGCAACTACTATTGACCAGAGCCCTATGGCACCCTATCCTTTTATAGTGCACTATTGTTTGACCAGAGCCCTATAGCAACCCTATTCCCTTTATAGTGCACTACTTTTGACCAGGGCTCATAGGGTATTAAACAAAGGCTCTGTACAGAGATAGTGCCCTATTAGTGAGAGATATGGTGACGTTTGGACGTACTCTGTCTTGGTCCCGTAGGGCACAACGACAGGATAGATTTTCTAGACAATCAGAGGATAGTGAAGTGTTTGTATTCTCAGAGGCCAGAGAATGTGTTTTCATCATTAGTACTGAGACTCTGCTGTATGTCTAGGCCAGACAGCGACCACTCTGACCTTTTAGTGATGGCGTGACTGACTGGGTGACGGACAGACAGATGAGTGAGGTGTGACAGTGCCACATTTGCACCTTTTATAAGATGAAGATCTGCATATAGGAGTCAAACGCAGCTGCATTCGCCCGGGCCGCCACAAGGAGTTGCTAGAGCATGATGGGACAAAGACGTCCCGGCCGGCCAACCTCCCCACTACGGACCTGCTGGGCAATTGTGCACCACCCATGGGTCTCCAGGTCACAGGCCAGGTTGAACTCCCTAGTGACGCGTCTAGCACTGCAGTGCCTTAGACCGCTGCGCCAGACAACCGGAAAGTCGGTGACTTCCTCTACTGATTACAACTAGCTATATGGTATCTGTGCTCTGCATCTATCAGTGATGGCAAGGTTCAAATGACAAAACATTAGGGCAAGAACTTTTGTTCCAATAGACTATTTGGAGATCGAGCCATTCTAACAAGAAACGGGGTTAAAATGTCATAGCTAATTGCTGAAGACAATAACCCCAATGCACCACTTTGTGGCTGCTGTATGATGTCGCTGTGCCTGGGCTGCATTTAAGGTGCAGTGAGCATGTTAGTAGCTTTGGTGAGTTGGTTGGTGTATGTTATTACACCACCTAAGGCTTCCAGAAGCCGTGCTTTAACATTATGGAGACCTGCTGGGTCCTGTGAGCTGTGGAAAACTGTTGAAACCATTTTTTCTTAGTAAGAGTTTCTCAGCCTTTGTCCTTTCTCTCAACATTAAAGCCAGTTGCTAATTTGTCAAGGGTAACAATTGATCTGAATCAAGGTTTTTATGCCTCTTGTAGCTTACAGCGGCTAAGCAGTACAGTAAACAGATACAGCGGTAGGCCTACAGTATACAGCGGGAGGCCTGCGGTATGACAGCGGGTAGGCCGTGCTCCGGATCATATCTAAGTAATAGGGCGAGCGTAGACCTACAGGGTGAGTGAGCGAGTGAGAGCGAGCGGTAGGCCTTGCGGTATAACAGCGGAGCGTCCTGCGTTTATATCTAGCGAGCCTACGGAAGTGTACAGCAGGAGGCCTACGGATAATTCACAGAGCGGAGGCCTACGAGAGGTAAGCAGCCGGGAGAGGCCTACAGGACCAGCGGGTAGGCCTTTGCAGCAAGTATACAGTAACCTACCCAGCAGGTAGGCACAATAAACAGGTGATACAGTTATTTGAGCAACCACCCTAGGCCTGACAAGCCAACGAGGCGGGAGGTTCCTGCCGGGCCCTTATACCACGCCCCAGAGGGCCCAGTGACAGGAGCTACTATTGGTATACAGCGGACCCCGGTTCCGTGCGGTATAACAGAATCGGGAGGCGTGCGAGTAGGTACAGCGGGTAGCCTGCGGCCAAAAACAACTTAGAACAGCGCCGGGAGGCCTGCGGTATATAGGAACCGCTTTTCAGATTTTGCTAGGTGTCATGGGAATTATGACTCGCACTTTGGTTGTCAATTCTTACCATGCCCATTATTAAAATAGGATGTCCTGCATATAGAAATTAAAGTTTTTGTTTTCAACATTCATCACAGGTAACTTAAACTCTATTTTTATTCAAACAGTTGAGAGTATTTGTCTCCTAAGCAGACTCTTCAGTATCATTGTCACTTCAGAGCTGTGTGCGTGTGTATATTTATGTATTATATTAAGTTAAAATAAGTGTTCATTGTTCATTCAGTATTGTTGCAATTGTCATTATTACAAAAATGTGTGTGTGTGTATGATATATATATATATATTTTAAAAAATATATATATTTTTTTATAAATCGGTCGACCTCTAGTGAAGATCGATTGTTTTTTATAAGATAAGTTTAATGCTAGCTTGCAACTTACCTTGGMTCATTGCAGCCACAAGGTCCTGTTGACGCTGCACTCGCGTAACAGGTGGACAGCCTGCCACGCAGCTTCCTCATGGATTGCAATTTAATCGGCGTCCAAAAAGAAAACTTGAAATCGGCCCTAATTAAATCGGCCAGGTCGACCTCTAGTCTATAYAAGGTCCCACAGTTGACAGTGCATGTCAGAACAAAAGCCAAGCCATGAGGCCGAAGAAATTGTCCGTAGAGCTCAGAGACAGGATTGTGTCGAAGCACAGATCTGGGGAAGGGTACCAGAAAATGTCTGCAGCATTAAAGGTCCCCAAGAACACARTAGCCTCCATTATTCTTAGATGGAAGAAGTTTGGAACCACCAAGACTCTTCTTAGAGCTGTCCGCACAGCCAAACAATCGGGGGAGAAGGGCCTTGGTCAGGGAGGTGACTCTGACAGAGCTCTAGAGTACCTCTGTAGAGATGGGAAAACCTTCCAGAAGGACAACCATCTCTGCAGCACTCCACCAAATCAGGCCTTTATGGTAGAGTGGCCAGATGGAAGCCACTCCTCAGTAAAAGGCACATGACAGCCCAAGATTGAACTCTTTGGCCTGAATGCCAAGTGTCACATCTAGAGGGAACCTGGCACCATCCCTACGKTGAAGCATGGTGGTGGCAGCATCATGATGTGGGGATGTTTTTCAGCGGCAGGGACTGGGAGACTAGTCGGGATCAAGGTGAAAGTTGAACGGCGCAAAGTAAAGAGAGATCCTTGATGAAAACCTTCCACAGAGCGCTCAGGATCTCAGACTGGGGCGAAGGTTCACCTTCCAACAGGACAACAACCTGTTTTTGCTTTGTAATTATGGTGTATTGTGTGTAGATTGATGAGGGGATTTTTTGTTCCTTTTAGAATAAGGCTGTAACGTAACAAAATGTGGAAAAAGTCAAGGGGTCTGAATACTTTCCGAAGGCACTGTATATACTCTAGCTTGTCCGTCGGTTGTATCATATCATGCCATTCAGTGATCTGTACTAAAAGCACTCTATGTTAGATGGCAAAGAGAAAGGCAGGCAACATAACATCAGAGATTAAGAGGGGGATTTATTTCAAGTACTTCGTTCATTTCCATTATTGTCCCAAAATGTTCATCATAATATAATCACTAGGTCTAAATCTGAACAATGGAATAATAACTCAGGTACCTGTCTGTCTGTCTGTCTGTCTGTCTGTCTGTCTGTCAAGCCTGTGGAGTGGAGAGATTTAAAATCAGTAATCTAGAAGATCTGGTTAAAAAAAATTATAATATTTGTTTTCATCCAAAATACTTTATCTGTGCTTGACTGAATGGAATAGTCACAAAAGTGCAAACCTCGCCCATCTGATTCCCCATACACGCTCAATAATATGCTAAAAGATTTCGTAAAAGAACAAATAGGCCACTATGTGAACCCACTAGGTCTGTAATCCAGGTATGTAGGACACTTTGAGGACTGTAACTGGCCAACTCATCCATCATCCTGACCTAGCTAGTACCAACAACCCAGACAGCTCAACCCAGCCCAGAAGACACTGTTAAACAAGGCCAAGGTTTGGGAACAACACCAACGAAGAAGAAGAAGAAGAAGGGTTTAATCTTTCTACCTTATTTTTTAACACAATCTGGGCCAGCCCAGAACTAATTATTTCACTTAGTCCCCGGGTTGCCATGGTTACAGCCTACACCTCTTGTGATTTCACCATCTTGTGTTTTAGAAAGTGAAATTCACCRCCCCAGCCAGCCAGCCATGTGGTGGAGGAGGAAGCTTCTCTCATCCCCCTCCATGCTGCTGGGCTGGGATTCAGGCACCTGGGGTCTCTGCACTGTCTGTCTGCCTGTCTAAATCTCTGCCTGTCTAAATCTCTCTAAAAAAAGATCAGAACTAAAGTTTCCTAAACAACTTGGCTATTCCCATTATGCCATCAAGATCAATCTATTCAGCTCTAACATTTGGAACACTGGACGCTACACTGTGAAAGCAGCCTGTGGGCTCTAGATGGAGCCCGTTTTGGTAAGGCTCTGAACAACAGGGGCACGGGAGGAGCAAATCAAAAAAGGGACCATCACACTCTCCCAGAAGCTTGGCTGGCTTGTAAAACCTGTGAATTCAAACAAACAAAAAGGTGTGATGGGGACGCACTCAAAAAKATGTCGCATAAAGCTTACTTAATTTCCCCATTTTTGTATTAATTTCACTGCATCAGGGACCGGTTACACAGACRTTTTGGCTTTACAGCCTTCTTCAGTGTGTAGCTACAAATCGTTTTAATTCAAAACAGCATCTATAGGGAACACAGGTGAGCAACCCATGACTAGCAGGTGCTTCTAATTAGGGTTGCCACTCATCTGCCAATCAGAGATGTGGCTTCTCTGGTCTACCTTTATACAATTTAGTCACAAAGAAATACAGAATTACATCATTCATTCATGTCATCACACAGCATAMGAGTCATTCATGATTTGAAATGCAATCAAGCGTCTTAGTTTTAAAATAAAACAGCAAAGCGGCACTTGAGAAATGCAGAATTATGGGAGTATCGGCCCTGAACCATTCATGAATCAATTKCCTTAGGTGTCTGCTCACTTGGATACATTATCTCAATTCATGAGCTAGCTTACCACAAAGGACATCAGGCTCAGCAGTTGATAAATATGTGGGGCTAACTCATAAATGATATGCAAACTGATATGGACAGTGCTGTTGTATAAGTCTAAATTTGGCCAATAGGAAGGAGGTGAAAACCGTGTGTGGATACAGAATTTAATTTATATATCCACGTCTTCTCTTAGGAGTAATTTGTTGCCAGAATTTTTCCAACGTATCGCAATTCAATAATAKAATGATTTTGTTCTAAAAAGTGKCTCGCAACTRGCGAGGTGATATCTTCACGTCTGATMGTGGATTTWTGTTCTCCAAGGCGTACTTTCAAGGCGCGGGATGTTTTTCCACTATAAATCTTATTACAACACTGTAGCATATAAATAAGTCCTTTAGTAGCGCAAGTTGTACATGAATAATACATGAATTTAGAACATTTCCGTATGGTGCTCCATGATCTACATCCTTCAATGAAGGCCTCCTTTCTCTCTGACATCTGACTCAACCAATATGTTTGATGGAATTTTCTGGATYGTTTATAGGTGAATAAAAGGTGGATTCTGGGAGGCAGAATTTAAAGAGGAGTCTGATGATAGTATATGCCAGTGTTTATTGACAATAGACTTGATGCCATTACAGCTATCATTGAAATGAAGTATATAGTTTACAGAAAACKGTTTATTCTTAAGTAACTGGTTTCTGTTCAAGGTTTTAACTTGTTCTTTAGCTTTATCAAGACAGGTATCGGGGAATCCTCTCTAGCGGGAAACGCTCAAGGAGATCATTTGATTGGCTATCATCTGTGTCACAGATGCAACGCAGTCTATGAAGTTGGCTGACTGGTAAACTCTTTGTACAGGGAGAGGGTGATAACTATCAGATGTCAGTATTTTTATCTGTAGGGTTTCTGTGAACTGTAGTACTTAACAAGTACATCTAAGAAAATACAATGGTGTAAAGTACTTAAGTAAAAATACTTTAAAGTATTGCTTAAGTCGTTTTTGGGGGTATCTGTATTTTACTATTTTTATATTTTTGACTACTTTTACTTACTACATTCGTAAAGAAAATAATGTACTTGTTACTCATACATTTTCCATGACACCCGAAAGTACTCGTTGCATTTTGAATGTTTAGCAGGACAGATAATGGTTAAATTCCACACTTATCAAGAGAACATCCCTGGTCATCCCTACTGCCTCTGATCTGGCGGACTCGCTAAAACAAATTCTTTGTTTGAAAAGACGTCTTAGTGTTGGAGTGTGCCCCTGGTTATCAGTAAATAATAACAAATCTACAAAATTGTGCCGTCTGGTTTGCTTAATATACATGCTCAAAAAATAAAGGGAACACTTAAACAACACAATGTAACTCCAAGTCAATCACACTTCTGTGAAATCAACTGTCCACTTAGGAAGCAACACTGATTGACAATAAATTTCACATGCTGTTGTGCAAATGGAATAGACAAAAGGTGGAAATTATAGGCAATTAGCAAGACACCCCCAATAAAGGAGTGATTCTGCAGGTGGTGACCACAGACCACTTCTCAGTTCCTATGCTTCCTGCTGATGTTTTGGTCACTTTTGAATGCTGGCGGTGCTTTCACTCTAGTGGTAGCATGAGACGGAGTCTACAACCCACACAAGTGCGCTCAGGTAGTGCAGCTCATCCAGGATGGCCATCAACGCGAGCTGTGCAAGAAGGTTTGCTGTGTCTGTCAGCGTAGTGTCCAGAGCATGGAGGCGCTACCAGGAGACAGGCCAGTACATCAGGGAACGTGGAGGAGGCCGTAAGAGAGCAACAACCCAGCAGCAGGACCGCTACCTCCGCCTTTGTGCAAGGAGGAGCACTGCAGAGCCCTGCAAAATGACCTCCAGCAGGCCACAAATGTGCATGTGTCAGCATATGGTCTCACAAGGGCTCTGAGGATCTCATCTCGGTACCTAATGGCAGTCAGGCTACCTCTGGCGAGCACATGGAGGGCTGTGCGGCCCAACAAAGAAATGCCACCCCACACCATGACTGACCCACCGCCAACCGATCATTTTTTATTTATTGTGCGCCCTGCAATTCAGCGGTTGTTTAAGAAAATGATCCCGCTAAAGGGATCCGTAGCGCAGAGAAGTTAAACAAATGCAAATACAGCTACTTTGCTGTTATTCTGGCTGCACTGTCTGAAGTGACTGAARGTTAGCCGTAGTTGGCTAGCTAGCAAACAAGGGATAAGAACGTTGCCAGCCGGTRTGGCAATAGAACATTAAGACTGAATGACTATTAGTGAAGAAGATTGGCTAGTCACTCTAAATGTCTCACTGCTATACACCAATATTCCAGAATGATGGAGGTCCTCAAATTCTTCCTCTCCAAACACTTAAGTGGTTGGGCCTAGCCACACACGTGCCAATATATCTTCCAAACACCGGCTTCTCGGGCATTATCACTTAAATATAGTGGTTCCAATATTTAACAAGATTCTCTGGTCTGATGAAACCAAGATTGAACTCTTTGGCCTGAATGCCAAGCGTCACATCTGGAGGGCACCTGGCTCATCCCTACGGTGAAGCATGGTGGTGGCAGCATCATGATGTGGGGATGTTTTTCAGAGTCAGGGACTGGGAGACTAGTCGGGATTGAGAGAAAGATGAACAGAGCAAAGTACAGAGAGATCCTTGATGAAAACCTACTCCAGAGCACTCAGGACCTCAGACTGGGGCGAAGATTCACCTTCCAACAGGACAACAACCCTAAGCACACAGCCAAGACAAYKCAGGAGTGGCTTYGGKACAAGTCTCTGAATGTCCTTGAGTGGCYCAGCCAGAGCCYGGACTTGAACCTGATTGAACATCTCTGGAGAGACCTGAAAATAGCTGTGCAGAGACGCTCCTCATCCAACCTGACAGAGCCGGAGAGGATGTGCAGGGAAGAATGGGAGAAACTCAACAAATAGAGGTGTGACAAGCTTGTAGCGTCATACCCAAGAAGACTTGATGCTGTAAGCGCTGCCAAAGGTGCTTCAACAAAGTACTGAGTAAA
>NW_019942669.1:147048-159421 GCF_002910315.2 Salvelinus sp. IW2-2015 | reverse complement strand
AGAGTAAGGGTCTGAATACTTATGTAAATCAGTTGGGAGTTTTTCACGAACGGGCATTCGATCAGCAGACAGCACTCTGACTGATGGCAGACAGGAGAGGTGATGGTTACTTTTCTCTGGTCGTTTAAGCAAGTTAAAATGCAAGATTAACTTCAAGCAAAACATTAGGAAATGTAGCTGGTTACATTATTTTTTATGTTAAACATAAGAAATCTGATGGCCATGCATCGTATTTGCAAAAATACCTTGCTCTTTCATTGTAAGCCAATTTACTTATGTATGGCTGCTAGCAAATTAGTACTGCACTTTAGCAAATATATTTTATGGCGAATGTTTTGCATTATTTTTTTGTGTGATTAAAAAAACTAGATTTGCAAGCCCATTATCACTTCTGAAGCAAAAAAACAGTGTTGCCTTTCAATATAAAACGCAGATGAAATTGTTTAAAATGCAATTTTTGGGATGTCAGCGTTTTGAAATGAAGATTTCAGAAAGCTAACGTGGCCCCTTACATTACTGAACCAGTCAGACTCAAACATTTACTGTTCTGTTCTGTTTAAATCGTCTAATGTGTATCCAATTCTGACTGGATCAAGCTATGAACACTGTAGTAAACCAAGGTCTATACTGTGACTAATGGTCACTTACCCTAAGTCAAGAGACAAATGCATGTTGTTTTAAAAAATGAATCTTAAATAGCTTAATATTAAAACGTGGGTGCATTTTGGTGGATAGTCTAATTTACTATAATATTTTTTTCGCTCTACTTGGTTTAATTCATTAATTTACCATCTGGATTAACCTGCTCAGGTCAGGTTCAGATATCATGGTAGCCTTAAATAGGCAGCAGGCAGGGTTCTGGAGGTCAGACATAGTAGGAGCTGACTACGGCATAACCTGACCATCTGGTCCTGGAGAAATTCAACCCAGAGAGCGAGAGAGAGGGAGGTAAGAGACACCAAGAGAGAAGAGAAAATACCACTGTACCATCACAGCAGATATATTTCTGACCTGTGTGCCACAAGAAAAGGGCAACCAGTGAGAAAAACACATCGTAAATACAACCCATATTTTGTTTATTTTTTTCCCTTTTGTACTTTAATTTAACTATCTGCACATCCTTACAACACTGTTCATAGCCAAAATATGACATCTGAAATGTCTTCATTCCACTGAACCTTTTGTGAGTGTAATGTTTACTGTTCATTTTATTGTTTATTTCACTTTTGTTTATTATCCATTTCACTTGCTTTGGCAATGTAAACATATGTTTCCATGCCAATCTCAGCTTTCCTATCAATGTAAACATATGTTTCCCATGGCATCTCAGCTTCCCTATCAATCTAAACATGTTTACCATGGCAATCTCAGCTTCCCTATCAATCTAAACATGTTTCCCATGGCAATCTCAGCTTCCCTATCAATCTAAATCATGTTTCCATGGCAACCTCAGCTTCCCTATCAATCTAAACATGTTTCCATGGCAATCTCAGCTTTCCCTATCAATCTAAACATGTTTCCCATGGCAACCTCAGCTTCCCTATCAATCTAACATGTTTCCCATGGCAATCTCAGCTTCCCTATCAATCTAAACATGTTTCCCATGGCAACCTCAGCTTCCCTATCAATCTAAACATGTTTCCCATGGCAACCTCAGCTTCCTATCAATCTAAACATGTTTCCCATGGCAATCTCAGCTTCCCTATCAATCTAAACATGTTTCCATGGCAACCTCAGCTTCCCTATCAATCTAAACATGTTTCCATGGCAACCTCAGCTTCCCTATCAATCTAAACATGTTTCCCATGGCAACCTCAGCTTCCCTATCAATCTAAACTTGTTCCCATGGCAATCTCAGCTTCCCTATCAATCTAAAATGTTTCCCATGGCAACCTCAGCTTCCCTATCAATCTAACATGTTTCCCATGGACCTCAGCTTCCTATCAATCTAAAATGTTTCACCTGGCAACCTCAGCTTCCCTATCAATCTAAACATGTTTCCCTGGCACCTCAGCTTCCCTATCATGCTAAACATGTTTCCCATGGCAATCTCAGCTTCCCTATCAATCTAAACATGTTTCCCATGGCAACCTCAGCTTCCCTATCAATCTAAACATGTTTCCCATGGCAACCTCAGCTTCCCTATCAATCTAAACATGTTTCCCATGGCAACCTCAGCTTCCTATCAATCTAAACATGTTTCCCATGGCAACCTCAGCTTCCCTATCAATCTAAACATGTTTCCCATGGCAACCTCAGCTTCCCTATCAAATCAAAAATGTCAAGCAGACAACCTTTTGATCATGTTATGTTTTGTTTCTTTGTTCTTTGTTCTTTGTTCTTTGTTCTTTGTTCTAGAGCCAAGAGATTGGAGAAGTGGTTTATCCACACATCTCCGTTTTGGAGAGATAACTGTGTTTGTTTAGTGTGTTGGAATTTTACATTTAGCCGAGTTCTGACGTGCTGTTCATTATTTTTCCGTATGGTAATTTCTGTATTGTTTTAGTGATTCACCATAGTGAAGTCTTCAGGTTTTCAGGTTCTCTATATTATTGGTTGGATAGATTTCTCAATTCTTCTTAGGTTTTGAATGCAAAAACCTAAGAAGGAAATAGAAGACAAACGCAAAACATACAGTGGGGAAAACAAGTATTTGATACACTGCCGATTTTGCAGGTTTTCCTACTTACAAGCATTTAGAGGTCTGTCATTTTTATCATAGGTACACTTCAACTGTGAGAGACGGAATCAAAAATCCAGAAATATAACATTGTATGATTTTTAAGTAATTAATTTGCATTTTATTGCATGACGTAAGTATTTGATACATCAGAAAAGCAGAACTTAATATTTGGTACAGAAACCTTTGTTTGCAATTACAGAGATCATACGTTTCCTGTAGTTCTTGATCAGGTTTGCACACACTGCAGCAGGGATTTTTGGACCACTCCTCCATACAGACCTTCTCCAGATCCTTCAGGTTTCGGGCTGTCGCTGGGCAAAATTTTCAGCTCCCTCCAAAGATTTTCTATTGGATTCAGGTCTGGAGACTGGCTAGGCCACTCCAGGACTTGAGATGCTTCTTACGGCGCCACTCCTTAGTTGCCCTGGCTGTGTGTTTCGGGTCGTTGTCATGCTGGAAGACCCAGCACGACCCATCTTCAATGCTCTTACTGAGGGAAGGAGGTTGTTGGCCAAGATCTCGCGATACATGGCCCATCCATCCCTTTCCCAAGTACGGTGTTAGTCGTCGCTGTCCCTTTGCAGAAAAGCTCCCAAAGAATGTTTCCACTTCCATCGCATCACGGTTGGATGGTGTTCTTGGGGTTGTACTCATCCTTCTTCTCTCCAAAACACGGGAGTGGAGTTTAGACCAAAAAGCTCTATTTTTGTCTCATCAGACCACATGACCTTCTCCATTTCCTCCTCTGGATCATCCGATGGTCATTGGCAACTTCAGACGGGCCTGGACATGCGCTGGCTTGAGCAGGGGGACCTTGCGTGCACTGCAGGATTTTAATTCATGACGGCGTAGTGTGTTACTGAATGGTTTTCTTTGAGACTGTGGTCCCAGCTCTTTCAGGTCATTGACCAGGTCTGCCGTGTAGTTCTGGGCTGATCCTCACCTTTCTCATGATATTGATGCCCCACGAGGTGAGATCTTGCATGGAGCCACAGACCGAGGGTGATTGACCGTCATCTTGAACTTCTTCCATTTTCTAATAATTGCGCCAACAGTTGTGTGCCTTCTCACAAGCTGCTTGCCTATTGTCCTGTAGCCCACCCCAGCCTTGTGCAGGTCTACAATTTTATCCCTGATGTCTTACACAGCTCTCTGGTCTTGGCCATTGTGGAGAGGTTGGAGTCTGTTTGATTGAGTGTGTGGACAGGGTGTCTTTTTATCAGGTAACGAGTTCTAACAGGTGCAGTTAATACAGGTAATAAAGAAAAACGGTCTGTGAGAGAGCGGATTCTTACTGGTTGGGTAGGTGATCAAATACTTATGTCATGCAATAAAATGCAAATGAATTTACTTAAAATCATACAATGTGATTTCTGGATTTTTGTTTTAGATTTCGTTCTTCACAGTTGAAGTGTACCTATGATAAAATTTTACACCCTACATGCTTCGTAAGCTAGGAAAACCTGCAAAATCGGCAGTGTATCAAATACTTGTTCTCCCCACTGTAATTACACGACCAATATACAAATCTTAATCGACTATTCAGACTGCCAGAAACCACTGGATTCTCCGATTAGTTGCACTGAATCTACAGATTACAACAATACAAATCCTCTATCCAAAAAGTCCTGTGGTGTGTGATGGTATCTCTAAGTGAAATTATAAAAAATCAAGACCACAATTCCAATTGGGTTATTATACTTAAACTTAACTTAACATCACCCTCAGTTCGTGGCATCTTCCCATAGTTTCTGAACCAAGGTAAACCCGAAACATCAACACTATAAAATACTGTAGACAACAAAAGTGTGAGGTAAAAATTATCAAAAACACATTTCTTTCCACGGGCCGTGGGTGAGACAGGGATGCAGCTTGAGCCCACCCTCTCAAATAATAATCAATGAATTGGCGCGGGCACATAGAACAGTCTGCAGCACCGGCCTCACCTTACTAGAATCTGAAGTCGAAATCTCTACTGTTGCTGCATGATTCTGATGCTTCTGTACAAACCAAGGAGGGCCTACAGCAAATAGTTCTGCACAGATTTCTGGTTGGACCTGGGCCGTGAGTAACTTCAGTAATACAAATAATTAGTGTTACAAAAGGTCCAGTTGCCAGGACACAACATACAAAGCTGTGAACGATTCTAGACAGGAGTGACAGAAGGGTCTTCTATGCCATCAAAAGGAACTATAAGATTCAACATGAAATTAGGATTCAGCTAAAAATACTTGATCAGTTATAGAACCCATGCCTCCTTTACGGTGTGTGAGGTCTGGGACCTCCCAATCAGAATCACTAAATGGGAAAAGACTAATTGAGACTCCGTATGGAGAATTAAAAAAATATCCTCTGTTTAACAATGAACACCAATAATGGATTAGAGCAAGAATTAAGGTCGCAATCCAGTCTTCGCATTATAATCCAGAAAGAGCCAATTAACTACAACTCTCACGAAGGAATCGACTTCTTCAAACTTCATAACATATGCCACAGACTACAGAGGAAAGTGACTGGGAAGACTCAGGTCGCAAGACTTAGTGTGCCTGGGGCTTGTCTTGGTTCAAAGACTAGGCGAACAAGATCCCGGTAAAGAAGCACAGGGAACACATACACATTATTAGGACCCAAAAGTCCGATGAGAAGAGCAAATAAGCTGTCAGTGAGTGTAATTGGTTTACTGGTTTTATTAGTTATTGTTTATTGGTGCACTTTTGTTTACTGCATTGTCTATTTCTCTCGTTGGCTTTGGCAATGTTAATCTAGATGTTTCCCATGCAATAAAGCCTTCGAATTTAAATTGAAATGAGAGAAGATTGATTGAGAGAGAATCCAGAGGTGAGATGAGAAGATAAAATAATCAGAGAGCGGTGTCTATTAATGCTGCTTTGGCAATGTATAACATATATGTTTCCGCATGCCCGAGTGACACCTTTGTATTTATAGAATGATTAAAGCGAGAGAGCGAGAGGAGAGAGAGAGAGTAGAGAAGAGGAGAACGGGCTAGTAATTGGTTTAACGCTCCTACTATCCAGAAACAGGTAACTCCAGGTTTTTCTGTAAGAGATTAAGGACTAGCATCTACAAAAGTGGAGCTTTATGTAATTCTAGCGCGAGTCTGAGTAATAGCCCCATGATGTACTATAACCCTCGGATTGCTGGATGCTATGTATTTGGGCCATTGAGAGGCTTTTGATGCCCAGGGTCGGCCTACTTGGCACTTCCCATAAGTAGAGTCCTCTAGGAAATGAATGGAATTCTATGATGATTCATTCTAATGTTTCAAAGAACAAATTTACATGTTTGGGCAAGTATTCTGTTTATGTTATGGGGATGGTAATAGTAAATCTAAAAAATTATACTTTAAGGAAAATAATATAATATTACAGTACAGTCAAAAGTTTGGACACACCTACTGCATTCAAGGGTTTTTCTTATTTTGACTATTTTCTACATTGGTAGAATAATAGTGAAAGACATCAAACTCAAGAAATAACACATATAGATCATGCAGGATTGGGTGCAACATTTGCACTGAACTCAGGGCAACTCTATTCAGCAGAAAGCCTGGTGAAGACTAAGGATCAAAATATTGTCAATAAATCACGATAAGATCAATAGATGTGCAATTGGGGGTGGGGGCAGTCTTTTTTAACGTTGCGCGCTGATCCAGCTGTGGCAGTCACCCACTGGCCTGCAGAACACTTGGCTGCAGCAACCTGGCCTGCAGAACTGGCCAGCAGGAACCTGGCCTGCAGGACTGGCCGTGCAGACCTGCCCCCATAAAGCATCCAGAGTAGCAGTGTTGATCCTAGATCAGCTCACTCTGTCATTTAAATCGTAATCAATTATGATTAAACTGATCCTACACCAGCACTCCTACTCTGAGACACTTCTGAATACAGGCTTGGAATGGAGGGTTAAATCTGTTTTTGTCTGAGATGACGCCTATTATATTAAAAAACCAGTTCTTTTCAGATTAGAGATTAACAAACTAAACTCTATATGAAGAGACGGGAGACAGGTAATGTTGCAGTTGTTTTCCTATGGTAAGTAGAAACTGACAAGAGAACATCTAAATGATGTGAGTTAATTGGTCTCTACTGATAATCCTGTTTTCCAGTAGTCTAGATATGACTACATACCCTGGAGACTAAGTGCATGATATAATACGCGGTGCCACAGGAGCACAGAACAGGCTTCTGCAATTCAACTCTGTCGGCTGTATTAGGGTGGGTGAAGTCAGAGCCAAAGGAAACAGACGCAATCACTCATGGCCATATGTCAGATGCTCGTCGAACATCTCATCCAAATAATGGGGCCTTAATATGGGAGTTGATCCCCTTTTGCTGCTATAACAGCCTCCACTTTCTGGGAGGCTTTCCACTAGATGTCGGACATTGCTGCTACTAATACAGCCTCCACTCTTTGGAAGGCTTTCCACTTAATGTTCGGAACATTCTGCAGGGACCTTTTTGCTCCATTCAGCCACAAGAAGCATTACTGAGGTGGGCACGTGATGTTGGGCGGTTAGGCCTGGCTCTCAGTGGCGTTCCAATGCACCCCAAAGGTGGTTCGATGGTATTTAGGTCAGGCTCTGTGCAGGCCAGTCAGTTCTTCCAACACGATCTCAACCAAACCATTTCTGTATGGACCTGCTCTGTGACGGGGGCATGTCATGCTGAACACAGGAAAGGGCGATGCCAATACTGTTGCACAGAGTTGGAGCTACAGGAATTGTTCTAGAATATAATGTGCATGCTGTAGTGTTAAGATTTCACTTCACTTGAACTAAGGGGCCTAGACCGAACCATGAAAAACAGCCACAGCCATTATTCCTCTCACCAAACTTACAGTTGGGCACTGGTGCATTCAGGCAGGTAGCGTCTCTCTGTATCCGCCAAACCAGAAATTCGTTCGTCGGACTGGCAGATGGTGAACGCGTGATTCATCATTCCAGAGCGCGTTTCCACTGCTCCGAAGTGCAATGGAAGCGAGCTTTACACCAACCAGCAAACTTGGCATTGAGCAATGGTGATCTAAGGCTTGTGTGTGGCTGCTCGCGCATGGAAAGAATTTTCATGAAGCTCCTGAACAACAGTTCTTGTGCTGACGTTGTTCCAGGGGCAGTTTGGAAACTTGTAGTGAGTGATTGCAACCAAGGACAGATGATTTGTAACCCGCGAAGCCTCTTCAGCACTTTCTTTTCTGTGAGCTTGTTGTGGTCTACCACTTCGTGGCTGAGCCGTTGGTTGCCTTCTAGAAGTTTCCACTTCACAATACAGCAATAGACATTTGAACGGGGCAGCTCTAGCAGGGAAAGAATTTTTGACGAACTGACATGTAGGAAAAGGTGGTATCCATACGTGTGCCACGCTTGAAATCACTGAGTCTTCAGTAAGGCCATTCTACTGCAATGTTTATGTCTATGGAGGTTGAGATTTATGGGAGGCCGCCGCCAGTCGTGGACCGAAGTGGTAAGAAGCCTCCCGGCAGCTTTGGCGTATGGAAGATTGGATGCCAGGTGAGCAGTTGCATGGTCCAGTTCCTTGCTATAGGGCCCCGTTCGCAAAATGCGGTGTCTGGTACCGGTATTGGTAGTTTTCTGCTCCAGGGACTCGTGTTTCATATGAGTGGCTGTACCATGTAATGGAGTTCCTGCTTCGGGCCAATATGAAAAGGATGTAATTACAGACCTCTACATGCTTTGTAAGTAGGAAAACCTGCAAAATCGGCAGTGTATCAAATACTTGTTCTCCCCACTGTATATACACGACCAAATACAAATCTTACAATCGACTATTACAGACTGCCAGAACCCACTGGATTCTCCAATTACATTGACTGAATTACAGAACAAAATACAAATCCTCTAATCCAAAAAGTCCTGTGGTGTTGATGGTATCCTAAGTGAAATTATAAAAAATACAGACCACAAATTCCAATTGGGTATATACTTAAACTTATTAACATCACCCTCAGYTCTGGCATCTTCCCCAATATTTTGAACCAAGGACTAAACACCCAAAACACACAACACTATAAAATACATGTAGACAAACAAAAAGTGTGAGGTAAAAATTATCCAAAAAAACACATTTCTTTCCACGGGCCGTGGGGTGAGACAGGGATGCAGCTTGAGCCCCACCCTCTTCAACATATAAATCAATGAATTGGCGCGGGCACTAGAACAGTCTGCAGCACCCGGCCTCACCTTACTAGAATCTGAAGTCAAATCTCTACTGTTTGCTGATGATCTGATGCTTCTGTACCCAACCAAGGAGGGCCTACAGCAACACCTAGATCTTCTGCACAGATTCTGGTTGGACCTGGGCCCTGAGTAACTCTCAGTAATACAAAATAATAGTGTTACAAAAAAGRTCCAGTTGCCAGGACCACAAATACAAAGCTGTGAACGATCTGAGAGACGAGGTAAGAAGGGTCTTCTATGCCATCAAAAGGAACATAAAATTCAACATGACAATTAGGATTCAGCTAAAAAATACTTGAATCAGTTATAGAACCCATTGCCCCTTTAYGGTTGTGAGGTCTGGGGACCGCTCACCAATCAAGAATTCACAAAATGGGACAAACACTAAATTGAGACTCCGTATGGAGAATTCTACAAAAAATATCCTCTGTTTACAATGTAAACACCAAATAATGGATGTAGAGCAGAATTAGGCCAATACCCGCTAATTATCAAAATCCAGAAAAAGAGCCATTAAATTCTACAACCTCCTAGAAGGAAGCGATTCTCAAAACCTTCATAACAAAGCCATCACTACAGAGAGATGAACCTGGAGAAGAGTCGCCTAAGCAAGCTGGTCCTGGCTCTGTTCAAACACAAAACAGACCCTAAAGAGCCCCAGGACAGCAACACAATTAGACCAAATCATGAGAAAAACAAAAGATTGAGTGTAATGTTTACTTTCATTAGTTATTGTTAATTTCACTTTTGTTTATGATTATTTCTCTGCTTTGGCAATGTTAACATATGTTTCCATGCCAATAAAGCCCTTCGAATTTAATTGAAATTTGAGAGGAATTGAATTGGAGAGAGAGATAGAGTGAGAGAGATAATAAATAATCAGAGAGGGTGTCTATTTAATCTTGCTTGCAATTAAACATATATGTTTCCCATGCCAGTACACCCCTTTGAATTTAAATGAATTAAGAGAGACAGAGAGAGAGAGGAGAGATGAGAAGAAGAAAGAGAGAGAGAGAGAGAGAGGAGAGTCGCTAGCTAATTGGTTTAACCTACTACTACTCCAGACAACAGGAACTCCAGGTTTTCTGTAAAGAGAATTAACAAGGACTAGCACTAAACAAATTGAGGTTTATGTAATCTAGCGCAGTCTGAGTATAGCCAATGATGTATATAAACCCTGGATTGCTGATTGCTATGTTATTGGCCATAGAGGCTTTTGATGCACGGTCGCCATATCTGGCACTCCCACATAATAGCAGTCCCCCATAGGATGAATGGAATTCTATAGTATTTCATTTAAATGTCAAGAAAAATTTACATGTTTGCAAAGTATTTGTTTATTTATTGGGGATGGTAACAATAGTAATCTAAAAAAATAAACTTATAAGCGAAATATATATATACAGTACCAGTCAAAAGTTTGGACACACCTACTCATTCAAGGGTTTTTCTTTATTTTGACTATTTTCTACATTGTAGAATAATAGTGAAGACATCAAAACTATGAAATAACACATATAGAATCATGCAGRATTGTGCAACATTGCACTAAYCAGGSAACTCTATTCACAGAACCAGCCTGGTGAAGACCTAAGGATCAAAATATTGTCAATAAATCACATAAGATCATAGATTGCAGTGTGCCAAGTCTTTTTAACGTTGCAGCGCGATCCAGAGCTGTGCCAGTCACCCCACCTGGCCTGCAGAACCTGGCCWGCAGAACCTGGCCTGCAGAACCTGGCCAGCAGAACCTGGCCTGCAGAACCTGGCCTGCAGAACCTGKCCCCATAAAGCATCTCAGAGTAGCAGTGTTGATCTAAGATCAGCTCCCCTCTGTCCATATAATCGTAATCATTATGATCTAAACTGATCCTACACCAGCACTCCTACTCTGAGACACTTCCTGAATACAGGCCTTGGAATGGAGGGTTAAATCTGTTTTTGTTCTGAGATGACCCTACTCTATATTAAAAAAACAGTTCCATTTCAGATAGAGATAACAAACTAAACTCTATATGAGGAACGGGAGACAGGTAAATGTTGCAGTTGTTTTCCTATGGTAAGTAGAACTGACAAGAGAACATCTAAATGATGTGAGTTAAATTGTCTCCTACMTGATAACATCCCTGTTTTCCAGTAGTCTAGATATGACTACAATACCCTGGAGACTAAGTGCATGATATAATACCGGTGCCACAGGAGACACAGAAGCAGGCTTTGCCAATTCAACTCTGATCGGCTGTATTAGGGTGGGTGAAGYCAGAGCCAAGGAAACAGACGCAGATACACTACATGGCCATATGTAMGTATGCTCGTCGAACATCTCATTCCAAAATAATGGGCCTTAATATGGAGTTGATCCCCTTTTGCTGCTATAACAGCCTCCAMTCTTCTGGGAAGGCTTTCCACTAGATGTCGGAACATTGCTGCTATATAACAGCCTCCACTCTTCTGGGAAGGCTTTCCACTAGATGTTGGAACATTGCTGCAGGGACTTTTTGTCCATTCAGCCACAAGAGCATTACTGAGGTTGGGCACTGATGTTGGGCGGTTAGGCCTGGCTCTCAGTCGGCGTTCCAATCCACCCCAAAGGTGTTCGATGGGATTTAGGTCAGGGCTCTGTGCAGGCCAGTCAAGTTCTTCCACACCGATCTCAACAAACCATTTCTGTATGGACCTCGCTCTGTGCACGGGGGCATCGTCATGCTGAAACAGGAAAGGGCCATGCCCAAACTGTTGCCACAAAGTTGGAAGCACAGAATTGTCTAGAATATAATTGCATGCTGTAGTGTTAAGATTTCCCTTCACTTGAACTAAGGGGCCTAGACCGAACCATGAAAAACAGCCACAGACCATTATTCCTCCTCCACCAAACTTGACAGTTGGCACTGTGCATTCCCGACTGAGAGCCAGGCCTAACCGCCCACATCAGTGCCCAACCTCAGTAATGCTCTTGTGGCTGAATGGAAAAAAGGTCCCTGCAGCAATGTTCCAACATCTAGTGGAAAGCCTTCCCAGAAGAGTGGAGGCTGTTATATAGCAGCAATGTTCCGACATCTAGTGGAAAGCCTTCCCAGAAGAGTGGAGGCTGTTATAGCAGCAAAAGGGGATCAACTCCATATTAAGGCCCATTATTTTGGAATGAGATGTTCGACGAGCATACTTACATTGGCCATGTAGTGTATCTGCGTCTGTTTCCTTGGCTCTGGCTTCACCCACCCTAATACAGCCGATCAGAGTTGAATTGGCAAAGCCGCTTCTGTGTCTCCTGTGGCACGGTATTATATCATGCACTTAGTCTCCAGGGTATTGTAGTCTATCTAGACTACTGGAAAACAGGGATGTTATCAGGTAGAGACAATTTAACTCACATCATTTAGATGTTCTCTTGTCAGTTCTACTTACCATAGGAAAACACTGCAACATTTACCTGTCTCCCGTTCCTCATATAGAGTTTAGTTTGTTATCTCTATTGAAAT
>NW_019942669.1:138123-142775 GCF_002910315.2 Salvelinus sp. IW2-2015 | reverse complement strand
ACATCCTTTTCATATTGGCCCGAAGCAGGAACTCCATACATGGGTACAGCCACTCATATTGAAACACGTCCCTGGAGCAGAAACTCCATATACGGTACCAGACACCCATTTTGGAACGTGGCCTATTAGCAAGGAACTGTGACCATGCCAACTTGCTCACCTGCATCCAATCTTCATTAGCCACAGCTGCCGGGAGGCTTGCTACCAACTTCGGTCCACGACTGGGGGCGGCCTCCCATAAATCTCAACCTCCATAGACAAACATTGCAGTAGAATGGCCTTACTGAAGAGCTCAGTGACTTTCAACGTGGCACCGTCATTGGATACCACCTTTCCTACATGTCAGTTCGTCAAAAATGTCTGCCCTGCTAGAGCTGCCCCGTTCAAATGTAAGTGCTGTTATTGTGAAGTGGAAACGTCTAGAAGCAACAACGGCTCAGCCACGAAGTGGTAGGACACACAAGCTCACAGAACAGGAAAGTGCTGAAGAGCGTTGCGCGTTAAAATCATCTGTCCTTGGTTGCAATACTCACTACCAAGTTCCAAACTGCCCCTGGAAGCAACGTCAGCACAAGAACTGTTTGTAGGAGCTTCATGAAATGGTTTTCCATGGCCGAGCAGCCACACACAAGCCTAAGATCACCATGCTCAATGCCAAGTGTTGGCTGGTTGGTGTAAAGCTCGCTGCCATTGGACTCTGGAGCAGTGGAAACGCGCTCTTTGGAAGATGAATCACGCTTCACCATCTGGCAGTCCGACGAACGATTCTGGGTTTGGCGGATGACAGGAGGACGCTACCTGCTGAATGCGTTCCAATCCACCCCAAAGGTGTTCGATGGGATTTAGGTCAGGGCTCTGTGCAGGCCAGTCAAGTTCTTCCACACCGATCTCAACAAACCATTTCTGTATGGACCTCGCTCTGTGCACGGGGGCATCGTCATGCTGAAACAGGAAAGGGCCATGCCCAAACTGTTGCCACAAAGTTGGAAGCACAGAATTGTCTAGAATATAAKTGCATGCTGTAGTGTTAAGATTTCCCTTCACTTGAACTAAGGGGCCTAGACCGAACCATGAAAAACAGCCACAGACCATTATTCCTCCTCCACCAAACTTGACAGTTGGCACTGTGCATTCAGSCAGGTAGCGTCCTCCTGTCATCCGCCAAACCCAGAATCGTTCGTCGGACTGCCAGATGGTGAAGCGTGATTCATCGTTCCAGAGAGCGCGTTTCCACTGCTCCAGAGTCCAATGGCAGCGAGCTTTACACCACACCAGCCAACACTTGGCATTGAGCATGGTGATCTTAGGCTTGTGTGTGGCTGCTCGGCCATGGAAAACCATTTCATGAAGCTCCTRACAAACAGTTCTTGTGCTGACGTTGCTTCCAGGGGCAGTTTGGAACTTGGTAGTGAGTATTGCAACCAAGGACAGATGATTTTAACGCGCAACGCTCTTCAGCACTTTCCTGTTCTGTGAGCTTGTGTGTCCTACCACTTCGTGGCTGAGCCGTTGTTGCTTCTAGACGTTTCCACTTCACAATAACAGCACTTACATTTGAACGGGGCAGCTCTAGCAGGGCAGACATTTTGACGAACTGACATGTAGGAAAGGTGGTATCCAATGACGGTGCCACGTTGAAAGTCACTGAGCTCTTCAGTAAGGCCATTCTACTGCCAATGTTTGTCTATGGAGGTTGAGATTTATGGGGAGGCCGGCCCCCAGTCGTGGACCGAAGTTGGTAGCAAGCCTCCCGGCAGCTTGTGGCTAATGAAGATTGGATGCAGGTGAGCAAGTTGGCATGGTCACAGTTCCTTGCTAATAGGCCACGTTCCAAAATGGGTGTCTGGTACCGTATATGGAGTTTCTGCTCCAGGGACGTGTTTCAATATGAGTGGCTGTACCCATGTATGGAGTTCCTGCTTCGGGCCAATATGAAAAGGATGTGTCCATATAAGGATTTCCGGCTGTGGCTGCATTCCAATATATGGAAGTTCCTGCTGTGGATTAGCTGTATCGTCTGAAGCTCTCCTCCCGAAATGCRTTATAAACTACACTAAATATAGTACCAAACATTCRATTTGGACCAAACATATTCCTACCAATCCCCAAAAAGTATSAAAAGCCACACACAGACCCCCCACTCCAATCCAACAACCAGTATATAATATCAGTTCCCTATGACAAGCCGTAAGAAGCTGCGGCTTGGAGTATTGCGTTTCCATACTATGTAATGCATTCCCTGTGAATCTGGTGATGTTTTGTTTCCCCGGTTCAGAGAAATTAGTAATGACATCACTTGCATTATTCACCATGAAGTAGTACGAAAGTACCTGGTTTTGACCACTAGATGTCGCTGTTCCTGCAATACCGCCACACTCTTTTMTCCATTTTGCTGGTCTCTTGTGTTTATTAAATCAAATCACAACAATTCCTTTKCAACTTTAGGTAGAAAAACAATASATTCAGCTCATGATGAAAATAAATCCTCACAATTTAAGCCAGTCTTCCATGAAAGTAATTCAGTTTGTCCTTTTATGCTTAATCTGTGCCCAGGAAATGCCCCCCTTGTTGTGTGGTCTGGATTAGTTACGGTTAGACCATTAATGGTGAACAAGCAAACCACCAGCATGTCACACACCACTTTGAGCTGGAAGCAGTATGCATTTTGAAAACATATACTTAATTGTTTGAAACCTGAACGTTTGACTACATATTACGGCATGTTTTTCTTTCCTTCCTTCAAAGGAGCCAAGCCAAAGTCAGACCGTATCCATGGAGGCAATTATTTTATATACATTTTCTTGCCCAGTAGCTAAAGGCATAATCTTAGTCATATTAGCAATCCATGCTAGTTGATGATAATCTTAGTCATATTAGCAACCCATGCTAGTTGATGATAATCTTAGTCATATTAGCAACCCATGCTAGTTGATGATAATCTTAGTCATATTAGCAATCCGTGCTAGTTGATGATAATCTTAGTCATATTAGCAACCCGTGCTAGTTGTTGCATATTAGATCTCCCATCTTTATACATTTCTAACGGATATTTTCAACTCGGTCACATGAAACCACTCACATGTACGGTGCSCTTTTGACAACAGTGTTTTCCCGCTAACTGCATTACGGAACTAACGTTCACGCGTAGCCTACTGCCTTGTGCAGGTGAAGAAGTAATACTTTATCAACATTAAGATAAAATGCTCTGATCCGTTGCATCAGACTCATTCATTTATTTGATGTAGCCCAGGCCAACTAGTTGTATGAATTTGGGATATATCGTCTCACAACTGTCACAGAGTCTGTTTGGAATAGGCTTTTTCTTTTCTCAACAAGCTGACCAATCAACTTTGTAACTATGGGGGATAGTAGATTGACAGGCTAGTGATTTAGCTGTTCGTTACTCATCTTGTTGGCTGAGGAAAAGTAAAATGTGGACAGGTGTTTTAACATCTTCAAAGTGCAGATCAGAATTCAGTAAGAAGGACYGCAGATCCTTGACTTGCATGTTCTGGTAATATGAATTACCATAATCTACACCCTAATCAGGTTACGCACCCAATGGATATGGGTCTGGCAAATGTCTCGGAAATTAAAATGCAAATGTCCGGCGCCACATTTTCCTAATGGACACCCTGGTGTGTATGTGTGTGTCTCACCATCTGAATCAACACACAAGGTGAGCGAGTACACACACACACACACCTTGACAAACCACACACACACACAAAGCAAACACACCTTGAGACACCTGGCTGCATATTTTCCTATGTCCTCTGGCATCTCACCTCACCTTGGCCTGTCCTAGAAACATCCCCAGCACCAGGTTTCACCGTACACACCTCCCCTGACGACCCGTCGCCATACGCACCTCCCCTGACCCCCCGTCATGGAATTAAGCCTAATTCCCACCTTACAAAATACACAACAAAAGAACTACAATTAGCTACGGAAATTTGACGATCCTGCATTTCGTTCTCAATGTATAAATTGGTCTATACTTGCTCCAGGGGGAAAGAGGGAGGGAGGGAGGGAGCGTGCTCCGTTGGCTGGCACAGGGTCAAATCCTGAGGATTTATGGAAGTGAGAAATGAGGGATGGATACGCAGCTGGAAGTTTCACAGAGCCTGGGATATTTTCCAATTACACACCAGCCTTAAGGGCTTATAGTGCTGCTATTGCTGCTGGCTGCTGTGCTGCGAGGAGTGATCCCTGGAAGGAATGGGGTTTTGGGGTTAGGGAAAATATGATTTTGAATGGGAATCAATTGTTTGGTCCCCACAAGGATAGTAAAACAAATGTGTGTGTGTGCGTACCAGGAGGGCTTATTTTTTCATTATCAGAATCACATTTCAAAGCCAAAACATGTATACTGAACAAAAATATAAACGTAACATAGAACAATTTCTAAGATTTTGCTGAGTTACAGTTCATCGAAGAACAACTCCCCCCTTCTTAAAATTATCCCACAGGTGAAGAACCCCCCCCCCTTCTAAATTATCCCACAGGTGAAGAACCCCCCCCCTTCTTAAATTATCCCACAGGTGAAGAACCCCCCCCCCTTCTTAAATTATCCCACAGGTGAAGAACCCCCCCCCCTTCTTAAATTATCCCACAGGTGAAGAACCCCCCCTTCTTCAATTATCCCACAG
>NW_019942669.1:128606-132341 GCF_002910315.2 Salvelinus sp. IW2-2015 | reverse complement strand
AAGAACCCCCCCCCCCCTTCTTTAATTATCCCACAGGTGAAGACCCCCCCCCCTTCTTCAATTATCCCACAGGTGAAGAACCACCCCCCCCTTCTTAAATTATCCCACAGGTGAAGAACCCCCCCCCTTCTTAAATTATCCCACAGGTGAAGAACCCCCCCCCCTTCTTAATTATCCCACAGGTGAAGAACACCCCCCCCTTCTTCAATTATCCCACAGGTGAAGAACCCCCCCCTTTTCAATTATCACAGGTGAAGAACCCCCCCCCTTCTTCAATTATCCCACAGGTGAAGAACCCCCCCCCCCTTCTTCAATTATCCCACAGTGAAGAACCCCCCCTTCTTAAATTATCCCACAGGTGAAGAACCCCCCCCTTCATTAAATTATCCCACAGGTGAAGAAG
Source organism: Salvelinus sp. IW2-2015 (assembly GCF_002910315.2). NCBI lineage: Eukaryota > Metazoa > Chordata > Actinopteri > Salmoniformes > Salmonidae > Salvelinus > Salvelinus sp. IW2-2015. The sequence continues at coordinate 131,938 of NW_019942669.1, read as the reverse complement.
TCTGATGTGGGGGTCCTGGACTCACGTGGTCTGCGGTTGTTGGGCCGGTTGGACGTACTACCAAATTCTCTAAAACGACGTTGGAGGTCGGCTTATGGTAGAGAAATTAACATTCAGTTCTCTGGAAACAGCTCTGTTGGACATTCCTGCAGTCAGCATGCCAATTTGGACACTCCCTCAATTTTAGACATCTGTGGCATTGTGTTGTGTGACAAAACCGCACATTTTAGAGGGGCCATTTCCTGTCCCCAGCTCAAGGGGCACCTGTGTAATGGTCATGCTGTTCAATCAGCTTCTTGATATGCCACACCTGTCACGTGGATGAATTGTCTTGGTAAAGGAGAAATACTCACTAACAGGGATGTAAACTAATTTGTGCACAACATTTGACAGAAATAAGCTTTTTGTGTGTATGGAACATTTCTGGGATCTTTTATTTCAGGGGGGGGGGGGCAACAATTTTAATGTTGCATTTACATTCTTGTTCTGTATAGTGACACCAGGCCAAATACGTTGTTAGKTAACACAGGTCATTAACCAGATCTAAATGCTCTGCCACACGTGACCATATTTACCCTGTTTACCTGTGGACTTGGCAGGGCTTTGGGATGTTAGACATGGAGGCAAGACTATAATACTAAACTCACACAGCTGTCATTTGATAGACATTGGTAGTGATGCAACACGCAAGGCAAGAGAGAGACGACTCCATATGTCCGTCTGCCTTCGTTACTTCCACACTTTGCAAAACGATTTGGATAGATCCTAATTGTCTCGCKTGTACACACACGTACGCGCATGTATGCACAGACACAGTTCAATTTACAGCCCAGACAAAARAGCTGCCTGCTTCAGTCTGTTTATACAGTAGCTTACAGTTGACACACACACAAAAAAGACAAATGATCTTACAACGAGACCGAGAAAACATGAAATAATTCCTTGACAAGATGTTAAGTAGGCAGAGAGCAGAGCAGCGGCCGGTCGGCTGGTGCTTGTCTTCTCAGGGTACGCGTGAGGGATGCTGCCTGTCAGTCATGTGTCTACTGGAGCGACACTGACAGCTAGGCTGTTTCTCCGCCTGAGATCTCTAGAGAAATATGACTGACTTTCCAGCTGCTGTTGAGCCCAGAGGTTCTGGCTAGACTAGACTGGAACCCTGTCTATCCTATTTGCCTTTGACATACACATCAACATGTTCAGAACAACAAGTGTCAGGTTCTGATAGGGGTCCAATAGCCTCGGTGTTGGCAGAATGTAAAGCTTAGGGCCGGGAATTACCAGGGACCTCAATATTATCACGATACCGGAGTGCCAATACAATATGTTTTACGATTCGATACTGTGATTTTATTGCGATGTTCCAAACATATTTCTCACCATATGTCTGCTGCAGAGGGACAAGAGAGAGACATGAGAAAATGAGTTGTGATCAGTCATGGAAMTAAAAAGTGCTGAAACAAATTGGCTCCCTACTTAAAAAGAAGATGGAGAACAAGCTATGAAGAGTTTTGGTGCAGGTACAGCCAACTAGCSMAAAAATWATATTCCGATATTGTCAAAATGTTACGATATGTGACCGACCACCTCGATTCGGTCTTATGTAGCAAAATGAAATTGTGTGTTTTTACACTGAATAAAAGTAGAGTCTCAGATCTACAAAAGGGTAAATGATAGACTGCAGTTGATGAACAATTGGAAAGTAATTCTGCTTTGAAAGTGAATAAACTTTTCAGAAAATGTCCCTTGAATGTTTTGGCACACTTACTGGAGAGCTCTTCTTTGTCTACAGCCATTCAGCATCGTTCACAAGCTCTTAAGCCTTAGCCCCACCCATCTCTTTAAGGATTCACATGTGAGACCATGTGCTAAACAGAATGAGTAAGGTAGTGAAGTAAACAACACATTTTCAAGACTAAAAGTGGTGAAAGTAGTAGCCTACAATAAGGAAAAGTCCAGGTAAAAATACACTTYATCYAGTCATTGGCCTATATGCTAATCTGACTTTGGTGCAGGTCATGTTGTTCTTCACATTACCATCTCTGGTAAACACACACTAATTCATATAAAATTTGCGTTTATTTGTCACATGCACAGGTACAATGAATTAGTTACGACAGGGATATGGTTGTCCCAGCGAGCCAGGTGTGAACACGTGATGGGGATTCTTTTTAATGATATACGTGACTCGTTTCGGGAAGCTAGGTGAATGTCGCACGTCACTACATCACAGGAGAGGCATTTGAACATATTAAATGCATATTTTGGGGCAGAAATGCCTTCTGGAACATGTGAACTTTTATATGCCGTAATAGCAAACTGCAATTGTTAATTACGGACCTAGTTGGTTATCATGGAAAAAGAGAGGAACCTTCCACTAGCCTTGATTGGCCAAGATAATGGGTGGGCTGGACATGCTGAGAGTGTGCGATTGGTCTGCCATGTAGCACTCTTCTGTCTATACAACGAGCTGCTCAGTATGTGTAGGTGATCCTTTCTCACGCTGATTTTTGAAAGATATAATGTTAGCCATGGAGAACTGTAAAAGTGTTGCTACTGCTCTCAACAACATTGCTGCCCTGAATTAAGCAGGCGCTATCGACAAAGATCAGTATGAAAGAGTTGGAGATGGACACTACTTTCTGCACGCGGTCAGTGTGAACCAGAGTAACGTGACATCAAACGGGCCAAACAAGCTGTAGCTACAAACAAAACGAAAATGACACAGGATCTTATTTAGTTAAAATGGTTCCAGTCGGCCTGAAGCATTCATCCATGTATATGGGAAAAAGTCTTGCTACATTTTCAGATATTACACATGTCTAATTTAGTCAGTAAATTGTTTTTCATTGCAAGTTAAAGCATACTGTTAGCTAGCTACCGAACGTTACCATTTAATTGATAGTTATAGCCTAATGCTAGCTAACATTGAACCTAGTTGGTTAGCTTTAGCCACCTGCAGATTCATACTACAGCATTTCATGCATGGTGGCTAGCTATGACAATCCGTTTATATTGCTAGTACTGTATGGGTTGGTATTATGGTTCATTGTTTTAGCTAGCTAGCTACATGTCTAAACAAAAAGACTCCACTTTGTCAGATGATTACGTGACCCATCAAGTTAGCCAGGTGTGTCTGGGTGGGATTAAAGTAATCTATTGTATATGTCTAGACAATAAAGACCCTCCACTTAGCTAGATGTGGCTGGAGGGTAGTTATAACATTTCTTTCACATACCCATCAATTTAGACAAGTGTGTCTGATTATAACATATTTATTACGGACACTTTTTATTTTTGATATTGCTACTATGCAAATATACACGTAATAC
>NW_019942669.1:94256-125293 GCF_002910315.2 Salvelinus sp. IW2-2015 | reverse complement strand
ACCCCCTCCTCTCCTCTGTAAACTTTCCCAGGGTCGTTGCTTGTAAATGAGATGTGTTCTCAGTCAACCGTACCTGGTTAAATAAAACAAAAAAAATAATATAGGACAAAGTGCTTTTCCCAAATGGTTCCCCCGATATAGTGCACTACTTTTGAACATTGGACCTGGGCAAAAAAGTAGTGCAACTATGTTTAGCGGATATGAGTTGTTCTATTTGCGGAACACAGAACAGCAGAATGTGCTACAGCAGTCAGGAAATACATAGAGCTATAACCAGGCAGAGTGAGGCCATGGATAAGGAATTGGCCATGTAAGACATCCTGTACCGGAAGAGTAGAGGGAGTAGATAAACCATTGGTGACGCGTAACACACACACCACGGTACATGCGTGCAATACGCCCCCACCACACACACACACACACAGGCGTACTTGCCGTCGCCATACCGCACCACCTACACACAACACACACAAACCACATCACACCACATCACACAACACACTCACACACACACACAGGCAACAGCCCACACACACCCACACACTCACAAAACACACACACACACAGCCAAACCAACACACAACAACAACACACACAACACACCCACACACACACACCAACAACACACACACACTGGAGGATAAAGGGAGAACAAAAGTAAACACTGCTATCTGTTCTCTGTAGAAGCTTACTAAACGTGGACCAATTAAAATTTTATCCTTGAATGGAAAGAAAATAAAATAAAAGGTTTAGCAAAAGTCACCGAGTGACTTAATTTTTAGTGCAGTATTAGAGATAGACTCGCGATGAGTAACCAATTTCTGCACCAAATTGATAATAAAATAAGCTTTTTGTGCGTATGGCAAAATTACTGGGATCTTTTATTTCAGCTCATGAAACATGGGACCAACACTTTACTGTTGCATTTTTTTTGTTCATTTATTAGTAAAGTCCGAGTAGTTAACATGCTAAGTAGATGCAAAATGGATCAAAAAGTTTAAGTAGTTGACAAAGTTGCTAATAGAGCTAAAGTTGGTCCACGATGAGAATTCGAACTCGGCAACCTTTGGGTTGGTAGAGTAACGATTATCATAGTAATTTGAGGGGTTTCCGGATTTACCATTTGACTATGATGGTCTAGTTTCTAGAGATCTCGAGGCATGGGCCCATGTATAAACACCTGCAGTGCATTTCGGAAGGTAAACGTATTCAGACCTTTTTTCACAATTGTCTTGATAAGATTACTAGCGTCTTATTCTATAAATTGATTAAATCGTTGTTTTCCCCTCATCCAAGTCTACACACGAAACTACCCCCTATGATAAGGGCAAAATCAGGTTTTGAATTATATATAGTAAAAAAAATGATAATATTACATTTTACATAAGTATTCAGACCCGTTACTAAGTACGTTGTTGAAGCACCTTTTGGCGGACGATTACAGCATTGAGTCTTCATTGGGTATTGAGGCTACACAAGCTTGGTACACCTGTATTTGGACAAGTTTCGTCCCACTTCTTCTCTTGCAGATCCTCTCAAGCTCTGTCAGGTTGGATAGGGAGTGTTGCTGCAGCAGCTATTTTCAGGTCTCCCAGAGACGTTTGATCGGGTTCAAGTCGGCCTCTGGCTGGGTCATTCAAGGGCATTCAGAGACTTTCCTGAAGACACTCCTGCGTGTTCTTGGCTGTTGTGCTTAAGGGTCGTTGTCCTAGTCTGTGGAAGGTGAACCTTCGCCCCAGTCTGAAGTCCTGAGCAACACTGGAGGCAGGTTTTCATCAAGGTTCTCTATGTACTTTGCTCCGTTCATCTTTCCCTCCTCGATCCTGACTAGTCTCCCACGTCCCTGCTGCTGAAAAACGGATCCCCACTATCATCGGATGCTGGCCTACCACCATGCTTCACCGTAGAGGATGGTCTGCATTGGGCCAGGTGGAATGAGTATACCAGATCACCAGTTAATTTGTTGGGAAAGGGGTAGGGAGCGTAGTGAGAGGGTAGGAGGTATGTGTGGTGTGATAGTCGATGAAGTACACGGTGGTGGTGTGAGGGAGAGCTGTTGTGAGTGAGGGGTGAGCACGGGCAGCCGATGGGTTAGGGTAGGGTAGCTTGAGCGTCGAGCAGCTGGCGCACGTGGCGGGGGAGTGGCAAGTGCGGCGTGACGGGATGAGCTTTTGCGAGAGAGAGGCGTGGCGGAAGGTTGCGGAGAGCGGGAGGAGTCGGGGAGGTAGAGTTATGGAGAAAGGGCTGCGCCGCGCGCGAGCGGTGGCAGGGGCGCCGGTGTGCGTGTGTGGTGGCAGAGACGGTGGGCGGCTGTCGGTGGGTGACGCGGAGGTAGAGAAAGAGAAGTGAGGATTGGTGTGGGCGGCGCCAGTGCGGCCAGCGGCGACCGGAGCCCGCGGCCGTGCCGGGGGGTGGGGAACAAAGTGAAGCGAGGGGGCGCTGGAGGGGTGGGAGAGGTGGGCTGAGGCGGAGGTGAGGCCGGAGGGCCCTCACGTTCTACACTTCCACGACGTTTTGTGACGCTTACCGGCCATTCAGGGCAAAGATGTTTCAATCTTATGGTTTCATCAGAGGCCAGAGAATCTTTATTTTCTCCCATCATCAGAGTTCATTGGTACGGTGCCTTTTTGGCAAACTCCAAGCAGGCTTGTCATGTGCCTTTTTACTTGAGAAGTGGCTTCCGTCTGGGTCACTCTACCCAATAAAGGCCCTGAATTGAGTGGAGAGATGTTAATGCAGCGATGTGTTGTCTTCTGGAAGGTATCGTTCCATCCACAGAAGGAATCTCTGGTGACTTCTGTCATAGTGACCATACTGGGGTTCTTGGTCCCTCCTTGACCAATGGCGCACTTCTCCCCTTGATTGCTCAGTATGTATCCGTTGCGAGCCAGCTCTTAAGGAAGAGTCTTGGCGGTTCACAATTTTCTATCCATTTAAGCAATTGTATGGCCAGGTGTGGAATGATCTATGAAATGAATGAGCCAATTGGAAGCTGGGGATGATTAGGTGACCGTGATGGTATGAGGGTCAGATTGGGAATGTAGCCAGGACACCGGGGTTAACACCCCTACTCTTAAGATAAGTGCCATGGGATCATTTAGTGACCACAGAGAGTCAGGACACCCGTTTAACATCACATCTGGAAGACAGCACCCTACCCAGGGCAATGTCCCCATTCACTGCCCTGGGGAATTGGGAAAACATTTTTAGACCAAAGGAAAGAGTGCCTCTTACTGGCCCTCCAACATCACTTTCAGCAGCATCTGGTCTCCCATCCAGGACCAACCCTGCTTAGCTTCAGAGGCAAGGCAGCAGTGAGATGCAGGGTGGTATACTGCTAGCAGGGTGGTATACTGCTGGCAACTATCTGTTTCCGCTGCCTTACTGCGTGGCTCTGCTCACTACTGTCATCTTCTTCCACTATTATACAACCCAATTACAGCAACACAGAACAGAAGCTTTGTTTCCACTGGCCTCACACACACACAGACATGSATGRGCAAAAMACACACACAMACACACACAGTATGCAAACGTGTGTTAGTGCTACAGCGATAGGTGAAGGCTATCAGCTGATGTCTGTTACCACGTCCTTACCTACCTATTCATGTAAAGGGGTTTTATTGATTTACGCAGATCCCAACAGCACATTTGAATTGAATATTTCTCTAAATCCAGTTAGCTGGAGCACTGGAGGTTTAGTAAAATACCCTAGAATTGGCCCAGACCCTGCTGGCTACCAACTGTCCAATAAAYAGAATATGGAAATGTGCAGAAAGCAGAATTCCCGTTGGTGCTGTGCGGGAGATTCTTCAGGGACGTGCGCACAAACACACACCAGGGTTTCCTTTACCCAGTAATTGCTGACTTTTGATGGAAAAGCCGAATAAGATTAGTCCGTTCGAAGAAAAAATAGTATTCCCATTTCAAAATACAAACTGTTTTGCAGCCGGTCAATTGGAATACCGGTATATCTATTGGTGTTTGGTAAATTGGTTATAGATGTTTGTGTTGATTGCCCCCTGGGTAAGGTCTGCTTCCCATCTGCTTCCCAGATGGACTATATGTCCCTAGTCAAATTAAGCAACCCTAGCTAGTGTGTTTAAATCAAATCCTAGTCCAATTAGCAACCATGGCGTAAGTTGGTTGGAGTATGATCCTAGTCAAAGTGGGAGAGACCCATGCCTCAAGGTTGTTAACTAATCCTAGTCATATTAATAGCAAGCCACCTGCTATGGTCTGTATAACACCTAATCATTATTAGCAACCATAGTCTACGTTGTTAACAATGACTAGTTCGCAAATTAGCAACACACTAGCTAGTTGTTGGATAATCCTAGTCCATGATTGAGCAATCGCATGGCTTAGTTGTTTGACAATCCTCAGTCCATGATTTAGCAACCCATGCTAGTTCGTTTAACATCCTAGTTCATATTAGCAACGCATGCTGTAGTTGTTAACAATCCTAGTCAAAATTAGCACCCATGCCTAAGTTGTTGAAACCAATCATTCACGCATTAGTTCTACAATCTAGTCTATTAGCAACCCATGCTAGTTGTTGACAATCCTAGTCATATTAGCAACCCATGGCTAGTTGTTGACAATCCTAGTCATATTAGCAAACCCATGTGCTTTATGTTCGTTGAACAATCCCATAAGTCATAATATTAGCAACCCCATGCTAGTTTGATTGGCAATGTCCTAGTATATAGCAACAATACAGTAGCGACATCCCTAGCATAGCTCCTCAGTCTGTTATACATATCGCTAGTCATAATTAAGCAACCCATGCTTAGTTGGATGAATTAACTCCGCTAGTCATTATTAGGCAAACGCCTATGCTGAGCTTGTTTGGAACAATCCTAGTCTATTAGCAACCCATAGCTATCAGTTGTTGACAATCCTAGTATCAATAGCAACCAGTGCTTAGTTGTATGACAAATGGCCCTCTGTCATAGTTAGCACTGCGATGGGCAAGTTGATGATAATCTAGTGCATATTAGCAACGCGCTCATGCTAGTTGAATGATAATCCGTAGTCATGTATTGGAGGCAACGCTGCTGTTGTTGACAATTCCTAGGAGGTCATATTATGCAACGGGCTGCATATGTTGTTGACGAGGCCTAGTCATAATTAGCAACCCATGCTAGTTTGTTGCACAATGCTTAGTGCATAATTAGCAAACCCATCCGCTATTTGTTGTTAACAATCCTAGTCATGATTAGCAACCATGCTAGTTGTTGAACAATGCCTAGTCAAATTAGCAACCCATGCTAAGTTGTTGATAATCCTAGTATTGATTAGCAACCCATGCCTAGTTGTTGACAATCCTAGTCATATTAGAACGCCTGCTAGTTGTTGACAATCCTAGTCATATTAAAAGCAACAGCCATGCTAGTTGTTGACAATCCTAGTCATATTAGCAACACCTATGCTAGTTGTTGACAATCCTAGGTCATATTGGCAACCCATGCTAGTTTGGTTGACAATCGCTAGTCATATTAGCAACCCATGCTAGTTGTTGACAAAATGAATGTCAAGATTAGCAAACCCATGCTAAGTTGTTTGATAAATCCCTAGTCATATTAGCACCCCATGACTAGTTGTTGAGACTCACCTAGTCCATCACCCTTCGAGTAAGCAGCCATTGCTAAGTGATGTTGACAATCCTAGTCCATATTAGCAACCCATTGCTAGTTGTTGAAATCCTAGTCATATTAGCAACCCATGCTAGTTGTTGAACAATCCTAGTCATGATCTAGCAACCGCATGCTAGTTGTTGACAATCCTGTCATAATTTAAGCAACCCCATGCCTAGTTGGTTAACAATCCTAGTCATATTAGCAACCCATGCTAGTTGTTTGACAATCCTAGTCATATTAGCAACCCCATGCTAAGTTGTTTGAGCAATCCTAGTATATTAGCAACCCATGCTAGTTGTTGGCATCTTTATATCTCCCATCTTTCTAATTTCGAACTGATATTTTTCATCTGTTATATGAACCAGCTCGCATGTGCGGTGGTAAGAGAAAAAAAACGTTAAAAAGCAATAGCTAAACTATGATGTCGTCAATTATAAGGCGCAGCAAACGCGCACAAGGCAGTAAAGTTCATTTGCAAAGTGGTGTGTGACTGCTGATTGAAGCCTGTGTGTCGTTTGATGGGAACTCGGAACACTGAATTATGCAAATGAACCTATAGACCAATAAGCCATAAACCAGTCAAATACATTTACATCGACTGATATTTCCATCAGAGACAAGGCTAAAATGCATTATGTCACAATAGGATTTTTTTTGTTCTTTCTTTTTACTTATTGGCTTCTTTTGGGGGGGGGGGGGGACAAAAGCCGGCAAATTACCGGTTAAGCGGGGTCCGGTAAATTTCTCACAATGTCCTGTAATTTAAAAATGCTGCTGGTCAAATGTCTGGCGCCAAACCCTGACACACCACAAGCCGGGAGGATACTGACCTGGCCTTCGCTCTTAAAAGAGCTGTTTAGAATCTCCCTGCTCTTAGCAATAAAAGGGCCAGCCTGGCTAAACCTGCTGACTCGGTGATGCTATCTCTCTTAACCTCACAAACAAGACACACAACACACACTATTCTCCACCCTTCTCCCATCTGACTGAATCCATACCACAAGAGAAAGAAAAAAAATTGTGTCATGCAAAAAAAACACAACAAACAATATAACGTCTGATCTTCCGCGACTGGCCAGAAGAACAATGCCTGCGATGCTTTTTCAGTTTCAGACAGTTTTCTGGCTGACCAACCTCAGGAGAGAAAGAAGAAGCACACAGACCTTAACTGCCCTGGCCTGGAGACTGACAGAGGGGAAAAAAGCTCATATTCACTACCGCCGTTCAGATTTCCTATCACCTCTGCATGGAATGCAGGAATAGCTCCAATCAGTAGGAAGGTGAAGACACGGAGCAAGACGTGAGAGATGCAGAGAGAGAAGGAAAGGGAGAAAGAGAAGAGGGGGGGGGGAGAGAGGGAGAAAGGAGAGAGATAGCAAGAGAGAGAGAGAGAGAGAGAGAGAGGAGAGAGAGAGAGAGAGAGAGAGAGAGAGAGAGAGAGAGAAAAGATATGCAGAGAGAGAAATTGTAGGGAGAGAGATAGTAGGGAGAGAAGAGAGGGAGTGAGAGAGAAAGGAGAGGAAGAAGAGAGAGAGAGAGAGAGAGAGAGAGAGAGAAGAGAGAGAGAAGAGAGAGAGAGAGAGAAATGCAGAGAGATGCAGAGAGAGATGCAGAGAGAGTATGGCAGAGAGAGGAGAGGGAGAGAGAGGGAGAGAGTGAGAGAGATGGGTGAGAGAGTAGAGAGAAGGAGAAGGGAGAGAAAAAGAAGAAGGAGAAGGGAGAGAAAAGAGAGAGAAGGGAGAGAAAAAGAAAGAAGAGAAGGGAGAGAAAAGAAAGAGAGAAGGGAGAGAGCGAGAAGAGAGTGAGGGTAGGAGAGGAGAGAGAGAGAGAGAAAGAGAGAGAGAGAGAAAGAGAGAGAAGAGAGAGAGAGAAGAGAGAGAGAAAGAGAGAGAGAGAGAAAGAGAGAGAAAGAGGAGAGAGAGAGAGAGAGAGAGAGAGAGGAGAGAGAGAGAGAGAGAGAGAGAGAGAGAGAGAGAGAGAGAGAGAGAGAGAGAGAGAGAGAGAGAGAGAGAGAGAGAGAGAGAGAGAGAGAGAGAGAGAGAGAAGAGAGAGAGAGAGAGAGAGAGAGAGAGAGAGAGAGAGAGAGAGAGAGAGAAGAGAGAGAGAGAAGAGAGAGAGAGAGAGGAGAGGAGAGAGAGAGGAGAGAGTAGGGAGAAGGAGAAGGGAGAGAAAAAGAAGGGAGAGAGCGAGAAGGAGTGAGGGTAGGCGAGAGAGAGAGAGATGGGTGAGAGAGTAGGGAGAAGGAGAAGGGAGAGAAAGAGAGAGCGATGCGAGAGAGATAGTGAAGTATGTCCAATGTATGACCACATTAGAGATAATTGCCACAGATCTGCAAGCACAGCAGCAAAATGTGTGRGCCGTTGTCATGAGAAAAGGGCAGCAAGTGGAGCACAGACAACATTGTAAATACAACATTAGTGATGCACTGATGACATTTTTGGCCGATACCGATATCCRATATTTTCCTTGCCAAAAAACCTGATACYGATAASCGATATTTAACATTTTAGCCGTCTTTTAAGCATTCTAGTACAGTTAAATAGTTAACACACACACACATGGACGCAGCGGTCTGTATACTATAGCTAGCTGTCATCTAAAATAACCCTAATTTATAAGACAGTTCTTATTTTATTAATGGTGGTCGGACCCATCTATGTGAAGCTAGCCACAATAAGGATTAGCCACAATTGTGGACTTTGCAGTTAGCCTTCAAAATAAAAGTATGGAATAATTCYACTATTTGTATTAATTTGCATCACTGTCAATKACATACTTTTATTTTGAAGGAAAACCGCAAATTCCACTATTGTGCCTAATTCTTATTGTGGCTAGCGTCACAACACATAACCCTCTCCGGTCGAGCCTCAGTAGCCAGATGAAGCTAGCTGGCTGCTTATAACATTAGCTTTGGGCAACAGGGTTAGGCACCTATTTATTTTCTTGAACCAAAGTTCAATTTCAATAGGAGAACAACAAGTGTCTATCTAGCTAATACTTACTCACAAGGATTCCTAAATCATTGCTAAGAATAATGAAAATGACTGCAGTTTCTACTGGTCATTGTTTTCAGGCTGGTTGTATTGGTGCTAGCTAGATACTAAGCTAAAGCTAGCTACCCCAGAAGTTGCGATCGAACAAGTGATGCTTTATTACCTACGCGGTATTGTAAACACATCGTTCGTGTCCATGGTTTGCTTGTTTGCAGAATTTTATGCACAGCTTTGACAGTGCTACTGTATCTTTATGGACATGGAACGACCCATAGTCGTTCCATAGTCRTGAAGCTAATAGCAGTGACGCTATTTCTGTGTAACTCCGGTAGGGCAACATCTGAAAAATAGCACACTTGGTAGTGTGCACCGGTGTTCGACCAGTCGGCGAAAGCCAACATCACCCACGACAGAGAACGGTTGATTGTCAAGGGCTATGAATTCCATTATCTTGGTGTTAATGGATTTCGCCTTTGAGTTGTCTCGCTGAAATTGTCTTACTCTTTCAAATGMCTGCTCGACTTGTTGACTGCTCGMTCCACACAGCAGACATTGTGGGCTWGGTSAGGAATRCTGTGTTGCACGTGTAGCGCAACATTTKAMGTGGCGTTACTACGTCATGTACCTACGTTATATAGGTATGCACGTTAGCTTTSACATCGGTTTTTAACATCGGCGTTAAACTAAACATCGGCCGATACCAATGTTGGCATTTTTAGCTAATATTGTCCGATTCCAATATGTTCACCGATATATCGTGCATATCCTACACCTATATGTATCTGTTTATYTATTTTCCCATTTAAACTTCAACTATTTGCACACTGTAYATRGCCAATAATATAACATTTGAAATGTCTATATTCTTTTAAAACTTTTGTGAGTGTAATGTTTACTGATTGTTTATTTCCCTTTTGTTTATTGTCTATTCCATTTGCTTTGGMAATGTAAAAAAWGTCCCATGCCAATAAAGCCCTTTGAATTGAATTGAGAGACAGAAGGGAGAGAGAGAATTGAGAAAGGMCRCCGYAGACAGACCTGGCTCTCAAGAGAAGACAGGCTCTGTGCACACTGCCCACAAAATGAGGTGGAAACTGAGCTGCACTTCCTAACCTCCTGCCCAATGTATGACCAAATTAGAGACATATTTCCTTCAGATTACACAGACACAAAGAATTAAAAAACAAACCCAATTTTGATAAACTCCCATATCTACTGGGTGAAATTCCACAGTGTATCATCACAGCAGCAAGATGTGTGACCTGTTGCCACAAGAAAAGGGCAACCAGTGAAGAACAAACACCATTGTAAATACAAACCATATTTATGTTTATTTACTATCCCTTTTGTACTTTAACTATTTGCAAATGATTTGACATTTAAAATGTCTTTATTCTTTTGGAACGTTTGTAAGTGTAATGTTTACTGTTACATTTTTTATTGTTTATTTCACTTTGTTTATTATCTATTTCACTTGCTTTGGCAATGTAAACATATGTTTCCCAAGACAATAAAGCCCTTAAAATGAAATTGAACATTTAATTGAGAGAGAGAGAGAGAGAGAAAGAGAAAAGAGAGAGAGACCCACATAGATCTCAGTCACATCAAGAGTGACTGAGGAAAATGATCCCTTTTCATCTATTAGGTAAACCTGCATAAAGAACACATACAGTATGCCTACAAACAAACACAAGGCTGAGTTCTCCATAGTAAAAACTGCTTTTAAAGTCTAAATGTGTGTGTGTGTGTGTCCCATACATCACATTGACTCCAACATCTAGTCCAGGGTCAACGTAAATTCTATTAATGGAAGATAAGCCAATACCAAGAGTCATCCAATCACCTCTCTGTATCCACGGCAATGACAACTGAAACTGTATGGTGCTGTATAGGAGAGGAGCGCCGCTGTATTCCCCTTTTAATGATGACAACTGCTGTCCGTTTATTGAGCTCATAGGACGGGTGAACAGTTACACACTGTATATTCTGTGTGAGACTTGACATTTTCTCGGATTATGTTTATCAAGCCCACAGTAGTCCTTAGACGAGGACAGTTCCATTATGTGGTGATTGTGAACTGAAAAACAGGGTGTTCTCCATTCTAACTGTGCAGTGAATTCACACATTTTTCTGACCACAGCTTCCTCTTCACCAACAGAAATAACACTAAAACTTGATTGCATTCAAGATAAAAGGTATTTTTATGTGGCTGGTCACTGTAATTTTCTCTCGTAAACATAACATTCCCCAAGTGACAACCACTTGACCAGACATCTCTGCAATATATGAACTAAGCATCATACACATCTCCCACTGGGCACTCAATAGGAGAAAACAAAAAGGCCATGGAGTCATCAGAGTGGCAGTAAATGTGACAGAGGGTCTTTCTAAAGTGACAAAGCTCTGAACTTTAACCTTTACCCCATGGGAACACACCCTCTCTCGCTCTATTCAGATGGCCATACATTGGAGTCCACTCCAGCACCAAAACATGCTMATTTGTGACACTTGAAAAAGCAGGTAGGTTGGAAGAAGCTACATGTAAGCATATTGCCCAATATTTCTAATCTGTCATTCTGTACCTTTACATAACAAATTCTAATCATATTCAATAAACAAAACATTTTGGCACCACACATCTATGCCCACAAACTATTTGCTATTTCTGCCAGCAAAAAGAGCAATTTCGAGCCATATGCGGAGCATTACGCTAAACTCACACTTGCTTGCTTGCACACACACACACACACACACACACACACACACACATATGAGGAAGAGATGAGAGGGACACAAACCTCAATGAGGAAATAAGCCCCAGTGTTTTTCTCTTTGTTCCCAGACACTCATGTTGGAGAGTTTCACAGAGAACATGGCAATGAAACTGTGAAACCATGACAATAAAGCAACATACTGGTTTGTTTACTTTAGACCTCGATTTGTTTACTCGAGTATTGCTTACAGACATGAGAAAGAGCGCAGATCGCAGAGCAGTCAAAACAGCAAAACCAGAAGTAAAATCTACAACCATTTCCAAATACATTTCCAAGACACGCCACAAACACAATGCATTCATTTAAACAATTTCTAGTACTAATTTTGATAACGATTCATTTAAAATTGCTATATATTATGAAGCAAATGGTGACTGTTTAGTGTTGATACGATTTAGCCATAATAGTACTAGCTACTAGCCTAAACACTCCTCTTAATAGCCTATTCACTGCGGAAGTTCCGACACCTGCTCCAGTAGGTGATGAACAACACATACGATGTTATAACACCGTCTATTGATGGCTGCTTTTCTGAGCAAACAAATATTCACATGTATAKGAATAGTTACTAGTGTCAAAAAGGTGACAAATGGATTAGTCAGTCCTATAGAAAYACACGTCCAACAGCACAGGTGGTGAAAACATCGACGTATAGCGAGTGAGTATATCATTTGCTTTTGGCTAGTTTGCTTGATAGTCAAAAAAGTGATTTGTTCGTTATTTACATTTACCATTAGAGTTGATTAAATTAGCAACAATGTACCAATTCACAAAACAGTATATTTTCCTTAGTTGTCTAGAACAATTAGTTACACAGTTGTTACAAAGTTAGCTAGCTACAACAGCTACACCGACACACAGGTCCCGGTGACCCTGCATGCCACTCCGTCGAGAGATCGAGCGAGCTTGCTACAGACCGGAGCCCACATTTGTTTCTCGCCCGCAAGCTGTGTGACTACTTTATCCCCGAACAAAAAGGGTTCGATGTAAAAATATATGCTGACTACTTACGGTGTGTTACTGAAGTGGGRAAAGATATCCAAACATACGTTGGTTGATAACAGGCACAGTTCTGACACTCGCTGGTAGGACCAAAAACCAAGTGCCGACGTTCAGCGAAAGAGCTCGCACGTTTGACACCAGCACGAACCGCCTGCTAGTTTCTTTCTTGCACGGAATTCAAAGATGAATGGTAACTGCGCAGGCGTGGACAGGATCAGTTTATTATGAGCGCTGAGAAAGCGGCAGCATTGGGTATACTGACAGGATGGGTAGACAGTGGCATGGTGCACGGAGAGCAAAACATCAAGCTGAAATATATCACAGCCATATAAACTACTATAAATAACATGTCTATGCATTTACTTGGTAAATGTGTAGTAAGAGCTGCACTATTCACATTTACACACAGGATATTGATTAAGACACAAACTTATTACGGGGACTTCAATTACTGCTCTGTGGCGTTTGTATGGGAACATTCTTTTTGGATAAATAAAAAGTTTATTTTGTGCAAGATATGTCTCATTTCCAGGCTATTTGTGTCTCCATTCAAATTGAKCATTGATTTCTTCCAGCCACACAGTCTAATAAATAATTCAAGTAGGTTATAGCAGCCTGCCTAGCTGCACCAACAAATAGACTATTCTCACAATAGCAGGGGCGTCAAATTAAATGATAGGATAAAGTTCAATTAGCATACTTGAATTCAATGGTTCGGAGAGGGCTCAGAGGTGGGATTACGAGGCTGTGTTATCTATCAATAGTTTATGACGCTTGATTGAGGAGCATAGCAAGTCCCACGGTACCGTTGCCTAATAGCCTACAATGCCTGTGCTAGCGATGTTCGTTCTTTGGATCAGAATTCACTATGCCCGCTTGTAGCCTAACAAAAATCACAGCGGCAACAACCAACCGCTGACCATTCCGACCGCATCCACATAACGGCAGCACAAATGTGTGATGATAAATCAATTACCGTAATAGCTTGGTTTCAGTCCCCGCCCGGTACCTTTAGCCTACTTCCAGTTAAATGTGCGTTCCCCTGGTCCTCGAGCTGCCTGTCCCCATATCACTCAGACAACGGCTTTGTTCACGTGGTAATGTGTGCTTTTCCTAATTGGAGGACCAGGATTCGCTGAAACTGCCATTGCCCCCCTTCCTCTCCGCACCTGTTCAGCCTAGCAGGACGATTGACGGATGGAAACAGCAAACTCGGTCATAATACCGTTACCAGCTGAGCCCACTGTATAGTGAGTAAGTAGTATGTAACTTGACTTTAGTGCATTGCCTGGTGAAGGAGGAAGCATGGTGAAGGGGGCGAATCGTTTGGGACGCTATAAAAAAAAATGTCTCACTATCCATGTATATTACTGCGACACTATGACAGAGAAGCCTGCTGTGAGGCCAGGACAAAAGGGATGCTACAGCAACGTTTTTATSTACAAGGAAACCTATTATGCTCCCACACAAGCACCACTTTTCAAGGTTCACATTACATCAGATATTACACTATACAATCTCTATATAATTAAATAAACAACCCATAAAAATTACTCCCCCCCCCCACAGAATAGACAGGAGGAAAACAGAAAGGCTCTTTAAACAGGCTTCTGAGGAACATTTGAGTGTTGACAAATACTACAGTTGCAGGAGTAGTTACAGGAACCGTTTTACAGCTGGGTGTGACTCTTCAGGCCCCACTTCAGGCATGCAGCACAGCACTCTGGTCTGTCTGGTCTGGTCTCTCCTGTGGAACAGCATACCTAAGATATACACACAGTAGTCTACACACAGGCACAGTGCACACTGTGTCCTTTCTCTTTTACAAAAACATTTGACACGCAATAATTGCACTTTTATTACACAGTAGGCTACACACACACACACACACACACACAGGCCTACACACACGGACAAGTGCAAACACAACACACAGGCCTACAAACACAGACGAGCACACTCACACAAACACACAGACGAGTGCACTCACACATTTTTTACAAAAAAATACTTTGCATTCATGTACTTTCTCTTTTACAAAAACATAATTTGCATGCATACCCTTTCCCCTTTCTCTTTTACAAAATCAGACTTCACACAGAGGCATATATACTGGTCTAGAACAAAATCATACTTCACACAGAGGCATATATACTGGTCTAGAACAGTCTGTCACATTTTACACTCAATAACTGCCCTTATATTATCCTCTAATACATATTAACCCACTACTTGTGACCACAGTGTGTTAACATTTGTTTGTAAATTGTAATTTTATTCGGTACCTTTTCATTTGCCATCTGCAGTACCTGTGGTTCCTAGCCCACGCTGTGGTTGACACGTAGGTTGGTCGGTTAGTCTATTAAAAGCACCAGACGCCAGTAACACTCCTCACCACTCTCCTGCTCCTCTGTCCACCTCCTGGTCACATAGGATGTGTGTTTCCCAAAAAGCACCCAACCCTACGCAGTACACTACTTCTGACCAGGGACCATAGGTTGTGCATTATATAGGGAATAAGGTGCCATAGAGGACGCAGCCATAGAGGACGCAGCCATAGAGGACGCAGCCATAGAGACCGCAGCCATAGAGACCGCAGCCATAGAGACCGCAGCCATAGAGACCGCAGCCATAGAGACCGCAGCCATAGAGACCACAGCGGAGCTACAGTCAATGGCTGCTGTACTGTCGGCTGCTGGAAGTATAATTTTAGATTGCATGTGGGCTGCAGATGCTGATCTCAGAGAACCAGGTCTCAGTGAAGAATACTGCTGTCACTGTCTATTCACTACTGTAAATCTATTTCATTTTTTGTGTTATTTATGCTACAGTTTGTGATACATAGAGACGTGTAGTTTTTGGCAGAAACAGACCCTTTTCCTCCTCAGATTTGGTCGGAATGAGAAGCACATTGAGGAAGGTCTGGCAGTTATCAACAATCAGCTAAACCTTTCGTTTAAGAAAGGAAATAACGTCGCATAAAGAGGCAACAGCTGTGAATGAAAATGACATGTGTTCTTACTGAGACAGATATAACATTTAGGTATCTTGAAACCATGGCTTTTTCTGCTCCCCATTTCTGTATGTTTACATGACACATACAGTATTAACATTTATGTACATTTCGTTTGTATGCCTAAGCATGTTTGTCAGTCAGCTTATGTTTATTTAAGTATTTTTTGTCCAGTTTTTATAACATGTGATAGGATGTGTTATATACAGTATACTGTATGTATGTCACCTGGAYGTATGTTAATAACAAGGGCTGTCAAACAATTAAAACGTTTCTTCAAGTTCATCACAGCATTTGCTGTGACTAATCACAATTAATCACAAATTCAGAATTTGCTCAAATTGAGCTGTAATTTAATTGTTTTTATACAAAAAGYAGAACAAAAATATTGATGTGTTGATTTTGTCCAAAGTAACAGTTAGTAAAATCAGGTATAGATGATGTATTTTGAATGCTTTCAGACAATAAAAAAATGTGTGCACTAAAATGTCACAATTTTACTCGCGTTAACTGATTAACTCTGGCAGCCCTAATGTTAACGTATGCAATGTAAATATATCCGCAWTAGTTCCCCATCCCACTCTGACAGGAAGAGGAGCCTGACCCAATGCTCTTCTCGACATCGTACATACCGACCACTTATCACAGGCATTTTGATGATTTTGTACATTACAATTAGCTCCACGATACTCTTTGTCTCTGTCTCTGTCTTACCCTTCTTATGTCTTGTCCTCCCTCCTCTCTATGTTCTCTCTCCCCCTTTTGTCTCCCTCTCCCCCCTCTCTGTTCTCCTCTCTCTGTCTGTCTCTCTTTCTCTCCCCTTCTCTCGTTGTCTCTCTCCATTCTCTCTTTCTCTCTGGCCTTTCTCACTCTCTGTCTCTCACTCTCTCCCCCTCTCTCGTTCCCCCTCTCTCGCTCTCCCCCTCTCTCGCTCTCCCCGCTCTCTTCCGCCTCTCCCTCCGGTCTCTCTCTCCGGCTCTCTCGCTCTCCCGCTTCTCCTCTCTGCTCTTCTCTCTCTCTCCTCTCCTCCTCTCCGTCTCTCTCCCTCTCTCCCCCTCTCTCCGTCTCTCTCCCCCCTCTCTCCGTCTCTCTCCCCCTCTCTCCTGCTCGTCTCTTCCCCCCCTCTCTCGCTGTGTCTCCCCTCTCACTGACCTCACTCTCGGTCTCCTCTCACACTCACTGACTCACACTCTCGGTCTCCCTTCTCACACTCACTGACTCACACTGTCTCTCACACACACACACACACTGTCTCTCTCACACACACTTCGTCTCTCACACCACTGATCTCTCACACTCACTGCTCTCACACTCTGTCTCTCTCACTCTGTCTCTCTCACACTCTGTCTCTCTCACACTCTGTCTCTCTCACATCTCTGTCTCTCTCACACTCTGTCTTCTCTCACACTCTGTCTCTCTCACCACTCTGTCTCTCTCTACACTCTGTCTCTCTCACATCTGTCTGTCTGTCTCTGTCTCTCTCTGAGATAGAAAGAGAGGAACTGGAAGTCTTCAGAAAGTACAGAAAGATGAGAATAAAGGCCAGACACTCTTCCTGAATTATTCAGTCTAAAAAAATAATCTGACCTGTCCTCTCCTGTCCTGTCCTCTCCATTCTCTCCTGTCCTTCCATTCCTCGCTTCCTGCTCCTGTCCTCTCCTGTCCTCTCTCTCTCCTCTCCTTGTCTCTCCTGTCCTCTCCTTGTCCTCTGCCTCTCCTCCTCTCCTTCTCCTCTCCATTCCTTCCTGTCCTCTCCTCTCCATTCCTCTCCTGTCTCTCATTCCTCATTCCTCTCCATTCCTCTCCTGTCCTGCCTGCCCTCTCAGGTTGTCGTGTGTTCAGTGGTCCAGGTTGCCAGCACCACACACAGTCACACCTGTCCCTCTCCTACAGTGTGCTCTGTCTGCTTGAGTAAACCTGACTAGTGAACATCTTGTCACCAGTAATGAGCGACAGTAAGGTGGGAGCACTCTGTCACATCCTCACACTCAGTCTCACATACACGCACGGACACACACAGACACACAATTATGTGTGTGTAGCTCACTTTCTCGGTGTCGGGTTTAGTCTTCTGACGCTATGATGCCCTCTGTCTACTGACACACATCAACCACACCATCGCCCTAGTCTTTTCAACAGCATGTCACACACAGAGATGTCATTGGTCTTGACATCTATCCCATTATGAGTCCACAAGACATGTCCATCACCACCACAGTACAGTAGCATCGAATGCTAAGACTTGACATTGTCAGTCAACCTCCACTAAGCAGTCTAATACAGACCACACAGGCCTGCTCTGATCTGAAAGAGTGAAACCATATTATGCCTGGTATTACCACTATCTCCAGATCCTAGTAGGAACCAGAGTAACATCATGATTGTACATATCTCCAGATCCCTAAGAGAGAACAGAGTAAAGATCATGATTGTACCACTATCTCCCAGATCCCCTACAGTAAGAGGAAACAGAGTAAAGATCATGATTGTACCACTATCTCCAGATCCCCTACAGTAAGAGGAAACAGAGTAAGATCATGATTATGTAAAGCAGTGAAATCAGTACCTCATGTTTTAATGTTTTTTATTGGAGTTACTTATGACAGTTACTACACGCCTAAAGGAGTGTGTGTGTGGACACGTGTACTATACTGTGGTACCAAAAGTCCAAAAGAATAGTAACTCAAATTCAGAGAAGTTGGACTTCACTTGTAAAAAGGCTATTTTAGGCTTAGGGTTAGGTTTAGGTTAAAGTTAGGAGTTAGGGTTAGGGTTAAGAGTTAGGGTTAAGAGTTAGGGTTAAGAGTTAGGGTTAGTTTTAGGGTGAATAAGATTTTAAATGGGAATCAATTGTTAGTCCCAAAAAGTCCTTACAAGTGGTGTAATAAGACATAGCTGTGTGTGTGTGTGTGTGTGTGTGTGTGTGTGTGTGTGGGGTGTGTGTGTGTGTGTGTGTGTGTGTGTGTGTGTGTGTGTGTGTGCCCCTAATGTGCAGGAGTTTCTTTCTTTCTGTCCTGACAAAAAAAATTTTATATATATATATATACACTATGTGTGTGTTTCCATTTCCCCTGGAAACAAGATGCTTCCGGATGTGACCTCCCCGCTGAGGGTGGTGTCTGTGTGTGTTACTATAATCCTAGAATCGCTTTTGATGAATGGTTCCCCCAGGTGCCAAATGGGTTCTACCAAATAGACTGGTTTGACAGACTCTCCAAGTACATATCAGCCTACTTTGAAAGTCCAGCCAAAAACAAAAAGAGAAGAGTACTACTGTTTGTGGTAACGCTGAATGTGGTACGAGAGAGAGCCGGCCTCACCCTACTGCTCCAGTTTCAACTGTTCTGCCTGCGGCTATGGAACCCTGACCTGTTCACCGGACGTGCTACCTGTCCAGACCTGCTGTTTTCAACTCTCTAGAGACCGCAGGAGCGGTAGAGATACTCTGAAGATCGGCTATGAAAAGCCAACTGACATTTACTCTGAGGTGCTGACTTGCTGCACCCGACAACTACTGTGATTATTATTATTTGACCATCTGCTGGTCATTTATGAACATTTGAACATCTTGGCCATGTTCTGTTATAATCTCCACCCGGCACAGCCAGGAAGAGGAACCCCTCATAGCCTGGTTCCTCTCTAGGTTTCTTCCTAGGTTTGGCTTTCTAGGGAGTTTTCCTAGCCACCGTCTTCTACACCTGCATTGCTTGCTTTTGGGTTTTAGGCTGGGTTTCTGTACAGCACTTTGAGATTTCAGCTGATGTACAAAGGGCTATATAAATACATTTGATTTGATTTGATTTACTAGAATCTGAAGTCAAATGTCTACTGTTTACCTGATGATCTGGTGCTTCTCTCCCAATCAAGGAGGGCCTACAGCAGACACATAGATCTTCTGCACAGATTCTGTCAGACCTGGGCCCTGACAATAAATCTCAGTAAGACAAAAATAATGGTGTTCCACACGGTCCAGTTGCCAGAGACACAAATACAAAATTCCATCAGACACCGTTGCCCTGAGCACACACAAAACTATACATACCTCGGCCTAAACATCAGCGCCACAGGTAACTCTCCAAAGCTGTGAACGATCTGAGAGACAAGGCAAGAAGGGCTTCTATCCAAAAAAGGAACATAAAATTCAACATACCGATTAGGATCTGGCTAAAAATACTTGAAATCAGTTATAGAACCCATTGCCCTTTATGGTTGTTTGGAATACACTCACCAATCAAGAATTCACAAAATGGGACAAACACAAAATTGTGTGACTCTGCATGCAGAATTCTGCAAAAATATCCTCTCCGTAAAACACAAAATAATGGATGCAAGAGCCATACCCGCTAATTATAAATCCAGAAAAGAGTCATTCAATTCTACAACCACCTAAAAGGAAGCGATTCCCAAACCTTCCATAACAAAGCCATCACCTACAGAGAGATGAACCTGGAGAAGAGTCTCCTAAACAAGCAGGTCCTGGGCTCTGTTCACAAACACAAACACCCCAGAGCCCCAGGACAGCAACACAATTAGACCCAACCAAATCATGAGAAAAGATATTACTTGGACAGCATTGGAAAGAATTAACAAAACAACTGAGTAAACTAGAATGCTATTTGGCCCTAAACAGAGAGTACACAGTGGCAGAATACCTGACCACTGTGACAGACCTAAACTTAAGGAAAGTTTTGGCTATGTACAGACTCAGTCAGCATAGGCTTGCTARCCTCTCAAGAGAAGACAGGCTGTGTACACTGCCCAAAAATKAGGTGGAAACTGASCTGCACTTCCTAACCTCCTGCCCAATGTATGAGCATATTAGAGACACATATTTCCCTCAGATTACACAGACACACAAAGAATTCGAAAAAACAAACCCAATTTTGATAAACTTCCATATCTTTTGGGTGAAATACCAGTGTGCCATCACAGCAGCAAGATTTGTGACCTGTTGCTACAAGAAAAGGGCAACCAGTGAAGAACAAACACCACTGTAAATACAACCATTATTTATGTTTATTTATTTTCCCTTTTGTACTTTAACTATTTGCACATAATATGACATTTGAAATGTCTTTATTATTTTGGAACTTTTGTTCATGTTTACTGTTAATTTTTATTGTTTATTTCACTTTTGTTTATTATCTACTTCACTTGCTTTGGCAATGTTAACATATGTTTCCCATGCTAATAAAGCCCTTAAATTGAAATTGAATTGAAAAAGAGAGGGAGAGATGGGGAGCGAGAGAGAGAAAGAAAGATTGATAGAGAGAGAGATAGTCTGTGTGTTATCTTTTGATCTCAGAATGCTAGTTCAGGACAGACCGGTTAAACCAGAGAGGCATGGATTGGAGACGTTTGATTGGAGCGTTGATATGACCTTGAACCCCATTGGTTACCCTCGGCAGAGGATGGGATGCGAGACTGAAGCAAGCACTACCCCAGCCCTCTCTTCTATCGCCCCCCCCCTCCCCTTTTTCTCTGAAACCTTTGGTCCTTTCATCTTCCACATCTCCTTCTCTACCCCCTATATCTCCCTAGAGACTCTCTAGAGACTGTCTATRCCCCTCTACTCTCCATCACTTCAAAGCAACACACTAGAAAGTGCAGGAGAATAGAGGAAAACAAATGCCTGGAACATGTCAATTGCAGAGAGTGGGAATTCTGGGAAACCAGGATGTGATGTGATGTACAAAAAAAGAAGTTGCCCTGAGTAGTACAGGAACATCAGAAAGGTGACCTCACTAGTATGATATATAAATTCAGAAAAATACTACAGGGAACATTGTCTGTCCGACAGCTCACAGAAGAGGACATAGCCCAAATGGATGTACAGTATATAAACTATGACCATATGAAAAACGAAATAAATGCTTAATAGATGCTGTTTGAAAGGTCTCCAGTACACGGTTTCTGGTGGTACTGTAGTTAGATGAGCGACTAAGACACGGTATGTATTTAAAGCAGACCGAGGTCGAATACGTATTTCAAATATTTGAAACACATGTGGTGCGCTTGATATACAGTAGCTTGTCAGGCACAATGGAACCAATAAAATATTCCCAGACGTGTAACCTTCTCAAACCAGGCAAGCTAAATCAAGCGCACCTCAAAATATTTCATATTTTCAATACGTATTTGACCCAACAGGTCTGTGTCACAGGCTGATGAGGATGTRAGAGGTTACCTAGAGTACGTCCGGAATGGCACCCTATTCCCTATATTGCACCACTTTACTACTAGCCTATGGGATCTGGTCAAAAGTACTACACTATAGGGAATAGGATGCCATTTCAGAAGCAGCCTGGATAGACTGTGGTATTTGTCTATAGATGAAATGCCTGTAGATCAGGGTTGGGGTCAATTCGAATTTAAGTAAGTCAATTCAGGAAATAAACAGAAAACGGCATCCATTTTGATCAATTTCTCAATCAACTAAAAAGGAGAAGATATTTATTTCAAAAGCGTTTCCTTTTTTGAATCTTCCTGAAATTGAGTGACTTCACTGGAATTTACCCCTGCTGTAGATGTTCTGTGGTAGATAAGTGTTGTTACGCTGCACTGTAGAGGTGTGTGATGAAGCACCGCCGGCTGTAGATGTACTGTGGTAGATAACAGTGTGTTACGCTGCAACTGTAGAGGTGTGTGATGAAGCACGCCTGCTGTAGATGTACTGTGGTAGATAACAGTGTGTTACGCCTGCACTGTAGAGTGTGTATGAAGCACCGCCTGCTGTTAGAGTTCTGTGTAGATAACAGTGTGTTACGCTGCACTGTAGAGGTGTGTGATGAAGCACCGCCTGCTGTAGATGTTCTGTGGTAGATAACACTGTGTTACGCTGCACTGTAGAGGTGTGTGATGAAGCACCGCCTGCTGTAGATGTTCTGTGTAGATGACAGTGTGTTACGCTGCACTGTAGAGGTGTGTGGATGAAGCACCGCCGGCTGTAGATGTACTGTGGTAGATAACAGTGTGTTACGCTGCACTGTAGAGGTGTGTGATGAAGCACCGCCGGCTGTAGATGTTCTGTGGTAGATAACAGTGTGTTATGCTGCACTGTAGAGGTGTGTGATGAAGCACCGCCTGCTGTAGATGTTCTGTGGTAGATGACAGTGTGTTACGCTGCACTGTAGGGTGTGTGATGAAGCACCGCCGGCTGTAGATGTTCTGTTGGTAGATAACAGTGTGTTACGCTGCACTGTAGAGGGTGTGTGATGAAGCACCGCCTGCTGTAGAGATGTTCTGTGGTAGATAACAGTGTGTTACGCTGCACTGTAGAGGTGTGTGGATGAAGCACCGCCGGCTGTAGATGTTCTGTGGTAGATAAAAGTGTGTTATGCTGCACTGTAGAGGTGTGGTGATGAAGCACCGCCTGCTGTAGATGTTCTGTGGTAGATGACAGTGTGTACGCTGCACTGTAGAGGTGTGTGATGAAGCACCGCCTGCTGTAGATGTTTGTGGTAGATGACAGTGTGTTACGCTGCACTGTAGAGGTGTGTGATGAAGCACCGCCTGCTGTAGATTTTCTGTGGTAGATAAGTGTGTTACGCTGCACTGTAGAGGTGTGTGATGAAGCACCGCCTGCTGTAGATGTTCTGTGGTAGATAAGTGTGTTACGCTGCACTGTGAGGTGTGTGATGAAGCACCGCCTGCTGTAGATGTTCTGTGGTAGATGACAGTGTGTTACGCTGCACTAGAGTGTGTGATGAAGCACGCCTGCTGTAGATTTTCTGTGGTAGATAAGGGTGTTACGCTGCACTGTAAGGTGTGTGATGAGCACCGCCTTGCTGTAGATGTTCTGTGGTAGATAAGTGTGTTACGCTGCACTGTAGAGGTGTGTGATGAAGCACCGCCTGCTGTAGTATGTTCTGTGGTAAGATCATGTGTGTTACGCTGCACTGTAGAGGTGTGTGTGATGAAGCACCGCCTGGCTGTAGATTGTTGCTTGTGGTAGATAACAGTGTGGTTTACTGCTGCATAGTAGAGGTGTGTGATGAAGCACCGCCTGCTGTAGATTGTTCTGTGGTAATACAGCTGTGTTACGCTGCACTGTAGAGGTGTGTTGATGAGCACCGCCGGCTGTAGATTGTTCTGTTGGTAGATTAACAGTGTGTTACGGCTGCCACTGTAGAAGGTGTGTGATGAAGCACCGCCTGCTGTAGATGTTTGTGGTAGATAACAGTGTGTTACGCTGCACTGTAGAGTGTGTGGTGATTGAAGACACCGCCTGCTGTAGTGATGTTCTGTGGTAAGATAACAGTGTGTTACGCTGCACTGTAGAGGTGTGTGATGAAGCACCGCCTTGCTGTAGATGTTCTGTGGGTAGATAACAGTGTGTTACGCTGCACTGTAGAGGTTGTGTAGATGAAGCACCGCCTGCTGTAGATGTTTGTGGTAGATAACAGTGTGTTACGCTGCACTGTAGAGGTGTGTGATGAAGCACCGCCTGCTGTAGTAATTTCTGTGGTAGATAACAGTGTGTTTTACGCTGCACTGTAAGAGGTGTGTGATATGAAGCCACCGCCTGCTGTAGTAGATGTTCTGTGGTAGATAAGTGTGTTACGCTGCACTGTAGAGGTGTGTGATGAAGCACCGCCTCTGTAGATGTTCTGTGGTAGATAACAGTGTGTTACGCTGCACTGTAGAGGTGTGTGATGAAGCACCGCCTGCTGTAGATTCTGTGGTAGATAACAGTGTGTTACGCTGAGCACTGTAGAGGTGTGTGATGAAGCACCGCCTGCTGTAGATGTTCTGTGGTAGATGACAGTGTGTTACGCCTGCACTGTAGAGGTGTGTGATGAAGCACCGCCTGCTGTAGATTTCTGTGGTAGATAAAGTGTGTTACGCTGCACTGTAGAGGTGTGTGATGAAGCACGCTGCTGTAGATGTTCTGTGGTAGATACAGTGTGTTAGCGCTGCACTGTAGAGGTGGTGTGTGATGAGAGCACCGCCTGCTGTAGATGTTCTGTGGTAGATAACAGTGTGTTACGCTGCACTGTAGAGGTGTGTGATGAAGCACCGCCTGCTGTAAGATGTTCTGTGGTAGATGACAGTGTGTTACGCTGCACTGTAGAGGTGTGTGAGAACGCTGTAATTATCCCAGAGACAAGATGCATCAGCGGGGGGAGGCAGGGGGGGGGGGTCCGTTGTGGTGAAAAAGAACACAAAGCCCTAAGTAAAGCCCTCCCATGCTGTGATCACATCTCCTGTTATAACCCCCCTCCTCCATATTAACAGCACGAGAATAGTACACTTACACACAATATGATGTGTGACAAAAGATGATGGCGATTGAATGGGAGTGGGAGTGTGGTATGTGGTGTGTATAGTGATGGGTGGTGGTAATGATGGTGGTGATAGTGATGTGGTGGTGATAATGATGGTGGTGATGGTGTTGTGGTGATGGTGGTGATGATGGTGATGAAGGTGTGATGATGGTGTGCTGGGTGGTGATGATGGTGATGAAGGTGTGTGATGATGGTGGTGATGGTAGTGGTGATGGAAGGTGTGATTGGTGGTGGTGGATGGTGGTGATGTGATGATGATGGTTTGTGCTAGTGATGATGGTGGTGGTGATGAATGAATGATGGTGGTGATGATGTATGGGATGGATTGACGGTGGTGATATGATGATGATGAAGTGTTATGGTGGGATGGTAGTGATGATGATGGTCTTGATATGGTGGTGGTGATGGAGGTATGTGATGGTTGGTGATGATAAGGTGATATTATGACGGTTGATGGTGGTAAAGATGCATGGATGGATGAAGATTGTGTGTGAGTTGAATGGTGGTGAAATGAGATGTGATGGTGGTGATGAAAAGTTGATGTGGCAGGAAGTGATGGTGGATGAAGTGGTGAAAGATGTGCATGGTGGTGATGGTATGATGATGTGATGATGTGGTGGATGACGGTGAAGGTGATGGTGTGATGAAGATGTGATGGTGGTGATGAAGATGTGACTGGTGGTGGGCACGACAGACCACTGATGGTGGGATCACGAAGATTGTGGTGAGGTGCAATACGCGCTCACGGTGATGAATGGTGGTGGCTCGCCACACACTCCCGAGGTTCCATCGTCCCCATTCCCGCCACCTAGCACATCGGGTGGTCGATGGATGATAATGGAGGTGATAATGTTGATGGTGGTCATGATGATGATGTGATGATAAATGTTTTAATACTGTAGCCTATGTAAAATACAAATATGTGTTGTATTGTGTTTGTTTTGTTGATAAAGACAGATATGCTATATGATTGGCATACAGTGCCTATAGAGTGTCAACAATATATAAAAAGGAGAATATGTAGGCTTGTGCAATATCCATGCACCAGTCCAAGTTGTGATCGGTTTGTAGCAGATGGCAAATGGATTGAAAAAAGACACACATTCGAAACGAAGGGCAGAGTATCAAATAATGCTCTCACATTATCAAGGTGAAAGCAGTCTTATTATCCGTGTCCGAATCCATCTTCGCTCTGAATCACTCCGTCTAGCTTTGAAGGTTACAGTTGTGCACAATAAACCCTGTCATACTGTATCTCATCTGGCCTTCCTTATTCCGTCTCTCATAGAGTTGTACTGTTCTATTCTAAGCACACCCAGGATACAGTCGTTCCCCAGTGAAAAGCATGATTATTACTGCCAAACATAAAATTGTATTTGACCACAAAGATGTTGCACAGATTTTTCATGGTGACTCCACTGCAGAGACATTCTACACATTATTCTGTCTGCATTATCATGTGTTCTAGTTCWGGCCTACAGTGTGAAAACAATAGTGACTATTGTGGGGCAAAAAAATKAGTGCATTTAGATTAATTTACATTTTAATTATAGTATTAAA
Organism: Salvelinus sp. IW2-2015; assembly: GCF_002910315.2. NCBI lineage: Eukaryota > Metazoa > Chordata > Actinopteri > Salmoniformes > Salmonidae > Salvelinus > Salvelinus sp. IW2-2015. The sequence continues at coordinate 99,022 of NW_019942669.1, read as the reverse complement.
AAAAACAAGTATTTGAGATAGATTCCATATTCAGAAGAAAGGGAATGTGCTTCTCCAGGGCACTAGTAAAAGCTTTATCTGATAACAGAATGCTAAAGACCCACATCATTCTGAAAGACATTGAATAACACAAAACAGTGTACAAGGCTGAGACAGGAAATGAAGCAGGAAGAACTGCAACGATTTATAGTGTACAGCAATTAAGATCGTATTTTCTTCATMGGGGCTCAGTGTATTTTCTATCCCATTTACTGTCTGTCGGATTGATTATAGCGAATGCTAAGCCAGGTTGGGATCATTCAAAAGTTGGCACCGAGCACCAGCGCATCTGGTTTTGCATGTCCTTGCATAAAAGTCCCTAAAAGCGACTATTATTGAACTGTGTTTGTTATTTATGTTGTACCGACAACCTAACAACTCAAAGTATCTGGAACGTGAGGTTTCAGGAAGTGATAAAATGAAAGCATCAGGAATTATAGTAGATTAAAATACAACACTTGTATTTGTGTGTTGCTCCAAAGATACAGGTTTTATTGGTGAATTCCATGCAGGAGGATACAACCCTAATTTAGAGAAAGAGTGTGGTGTAGAACGTGACAGAGGGGTGAGTGAGGAGCCTGTCACTGTAACGCTACAGAGGAATTCAACAGTATGTGTATACAGTATGTAGAAACAGAAATGTATACTAAGTGGATCGTAGACCATGTCTTTGTGTGTGTGTGCTTTCGTCCATTAGTTTATGCATGTTACCTACAACATGCCCCTTAAACGTCCTCCTCTCCCCCCTCCTTGGCACCTAACCCAGTCTCTCCCTCCCCTTCCCTCCCTCCACCCACACCTTCTTCCTCGCCAATCCAACCTCAACCCACACCTCCACCACCCCTCCCTCCCCACCCAGCCACCTTCTTCCTCTCCATCCACCTCACCCACCATCCCTCCCACCCCTCCCTCCTCCCCACCCACCACCTTTCCTCTCCATCCACCTCCCCAACTCTCCTCCCACCCCCTCCCACCCACCACCTTCTTCTCTCCATCCCCTCACCACTCCTCCACCACCCCTCCCCCACCACCCTCCTCATCCACTCACCCACCCCCTCCACCACCCTCCCTCCCCACCCACCACCCTCCTCTCCATCCCACCTCACCCACATCCCTCCCCACCCACCACCCCTCCCTCCCGCCACCACCTTCTCTCCTCTCCATCCCTCACCCACATCCTTTATTCATCTGACATGGTTGCATGATCTTGTTAAAAACGTTTATTATCTTCTGCATTAGAAAGGCATCTGTCTGTCCCCACGGCTGCATGCGTGGCGGGGCACAGCACATATTATAGAGAGAGGTGTTTTCCTACTGCACGCACAACTGTTATGTTCCCCACTTTCTGTGTTGTGCTTTTGTTTGTATGTACATAAGTACATAAGTGAAATAAACAAAAATGAACAGTAGAAAATTACACTCACATGTTTCAAAAGACATTACAAATGCCATATTATGTGTATATATACACACAGTGTTGTAATGATGTACAAATGGGAAAATAAATATGGGTTGTATTTACAATGGTGTTTGTTCTTCACTGGTTTGCCCTTTTCTTGTGGCAACAGGTCACAAATCTTGCTACTGTGATGGCACACGTGGTATTTCACCCAGTAGATATGGGAGTTATCAAAATCGGGGTTTGTTTTCTAGTTATTTGTGGATCTGTGTAATCTGAGGGAAATATGTCTCTATGGTCATACATTGGGCAGGAGGTTAGGAAGTGCAGCTCAGTTTCCACCTCATTTTGTGGGCAGTGTACACATAGCCTGTCTTCTCTTGAGAGCCAGGTCTGCCTACAGCGGCCTTTCTCATTAACAGGGGATGCTCACTGAGTCTGTACATAGTCAAAGCTTTCCTTAAGTTTGGGTCCGTCACAGTGGTCAGGATTCTGCCACTGTGTACTCTCTGTTCAGGGCCAATAGCATTCTAGTTTGCTCTGTTTTTTGTTAATTACTTGACACATTGGAAAGAATTATCTTTTGTTTCTCATGATTTGGTTGGGTCTAATTGTGTTTCTGTCCGGGGGCTCTGTGGGGTGTGTTTGTGAACAGAGCCCCAGGACCAGCTTGCTTAGGAGACTCTTCTCCAGGTTCATCTCTCTGTAGGTGATGGTTTTTTATGGAAGGTTTGGGAATCGCTCCTTTTAGGTGGTTGTAGAATTAACGACTCTTTTCTGGATTTGATAATTAGCGGGTATCGCCTAATTCTGCTCTGCATGCATTATTGTGTTCTACGTTGTACACTGAGGATATTTTTGCAAATTCTTCATGCAGTCTCTCAATTGGTGTTTTGTCCCATTTTGTGAATCTTGGTTGGTGAGCGGACCCCAGACCTCACAAACCATATAGGGCCATGGGTGTCTATAACTGATTCAAGTATTTTTAGCCAGAGCCTAATTTGGTATGTTTGAATTTATGTTCCTTTTGATGGTATAAGAATGCCCTTCTTGGCCTTGTTCGCTCAGATTTCACAGCTTTGTGGAAGTTACCTGTGGCGCTGATATTTAGGCCAAGGTATGTATAGTTTTTTTGTGTGCTCTAGGGCAACGATGTCTAGATGGAATTTGTATTTGTGGTCCCGGCGACTGGACCTTTTTTGGAACACCATCATTTTTGGGTCTTACTGAGTCTCTCTTCTCTCTCATTAAAAGGCCTGTGTCACTGAATAGAGTGGAGGAGATGAGAGGAGAAACAAAATGAATGTTCATTAATCCTAGAACCAAGGTTGTGGAAGGGTTAGGACTGGGAGAATGAGGAACACAGAGCATTCCTCTCATCACGCCATCTCAAAAGAGAGATGGAGGAGAGGAGAGACGATGGGAGGAGAGGGCAAGGAGAGAGGAGGAGGAGATGAGAGGGAGAAGGGAGACGAGAGGCACGTGGGGCATCTATTCCTTCAGCTCTAACTCAGGGTTAAATAGAGACCCTCTGTATAATGATTCAGGAGAAACTCCATGGGGCACATTCCCCAAATGCTTTCTCTCCTTGGGATAGATGGAGAACAGCTCACGCCCCTCCTTCTCTCCATCAAGCCCCATTAATTACACTAACCCTGGTGCCCAGGAGAGAAGAGGAAGGCTAGTAGCTAGACTGTCCAGACCCACAGACTAGCTACCAGCTTGTCTGGCCACAGAGTGACAGAAAGCCACATGATCTCCAGGGTCAAGTGAGGTAATTTCTTAAGTCTACAGTCTCCATTTTCTGTCACTCATCTTGTAGTGTGGAAGTGTGCAGTTACCATAGTTACTGCACGACCCAGTTACTGCACCACCCACCACAACCACTTTAGCTGCATGGCTGATAACCATCTCAGGGTCATGGGAGTTACAGACATGAGATTGACAGGTTTGGCGTGTTAAGGATGGTAGCTACAGGAAACGATAGATATATAGGAGGAACCATTAAATAATTTCATTTGAATTTGTATTCGGATCCCCATTAGCTTACGCCATAAYRTCAGCTAATCTTCCTGGGGTCCAACACAGAACTAAAAATACATTACAAACAAGTAGAATTTACATTTAGACATTACAGAGAGAGAAATACATGCACAGAGAGAAGAGAGAGAGGGACAGCGAGAGAGAGAGAGCCTGTCTCTCAGATCACACAAACCCACTGAGAATTTGAAAACAAATCAAACATTGATAAACTCCTATATCTGTTGGGCGAAATATACTAGTGTGCAATCAGAACAGCAAGATTTGTGGCCCGTTGCCATGAGAAAAGGGTAATAAGTGGAGCACTAACAACATTGTAAATACAACCTAGATTTATCTGTTCATTTATTTAGAGAGGGGAGGACGAAGAGAGAGGAGGAGGAAGAGAGAGAGCAAGAGAGATAGARAATGACAGACAGATAGGTGAGAGAAAGAGAGAGTTTGACAGATCAACACGCCATATTGTGGGGCTGAGCGCCAACGACTCTGATTGCGTTCACACCTGCTGATAGTTTTATCCAATCACACACCCAGATCTGGCACCTCATCAGATCTTCCCTCTACCCCTCTCCTTATTTCTCACTCTATATATCATGCTTTTCTATCCTCCGAATGTGGCTATTTCAGGTCTCTGCAGAGATGTTCAATCGGTTCAAGTCGGGCTCTGGCTGGGCCACTCAAGGACATTCAGAGACTTGTCCCGAAGCCACTCCTGTGTTGTCTTGGCTGTGTGCTTAGGGTCGTTGTCCTGTTGGAAGGTGAACCTTCACCTCAGTCTGAGGTCTGAGCGCTCTGGAGCAGGTTTCATCAAGGATCTCTCTTTACTTTGCTCCGTTCATCTTTTCTCGATCCTGACTAGTCTCCCAGTCCCTGCCGCTGAAAACATCCCCACAGCATGACACCACCATGCTTCACCGTAGGGAGGTGCCCGGTTTTTCTCCAGATGTGATTCTTGGAATTTAGGCCAAATAGTTCAATCTTGGTTTCATCAGACCAGAGAATCTTGTTTCTCAAGTGGGCTGTCATGTGCCTTTTACAGAGGAGTCGCTTCATCTGGCCACTCTACTATAAAGGCTTCATTGGTGGAGTGCTGCAGAGATGGTTGTCCTTCTGGAAGGTTCTCCCACTCTTGTTTTCCACCTCATTCTCTCTCTCTGCCTTTCTCTTTTTTCCCCCTCTTCTTATTTTCTCTCTCTTTCTCTTCAACAGTAATGGAGCTGTGTTCCTTCCACACACAAAATTAGAGTTAATTTCCTGAGATGAGTCGGTTTTCGTGGGTCTCTCCCTG
>NW_019942669.1:86813-89053 GCF_002910315.2 Salvelinus sp. IW2-2015 | reverse complement strand
GCGTATGTGTTACTAATGGTTTTCTTTGAGACTGTGGTCCCAGCTCTCTTCAGGTCATTGACCAGGTCCTGCCCGATGTAGTTCTGGGCTGATCCTCACCCTTCCTCATGATCATTGATGCCCCACGAGTGAAATCTTGCATGGAAGCCCCAGACCGAGGGTGATTGACCGTCATCTTGAACTTCTTCCATTTTCTAATAATTGCGCCAACAGTTTTCCTTCTCACCAAGCTGCTTGCATTGTCCTGTAGCCCATCCCAGCCTTGTGCACGGTCTACAATTTTATCCCTGATGTCCTTACACAGCTTCTCTGGTCTTGGCCATTGTGGAGAGGTTGGAATCGTTTGATTGGTGTGACAGGTGTCTTTTATACAGGTAACGAGTTCAAACAGGTGCAGTTAATACAGGTAGATGAGTGGAGAACAGGAGGGCTCTTAAAGAAAAACTACAGGTCTGTGAGAGCCGGAATTCTTACTGTTTGGTAGGTGATCAAATACTTATTCATGCAATAAAATGCCAAATTAATTATTAAAAATCATACAATGTGATTTTCTGGATTTTGTTTTAGATTCCGTCTCTCACAGTTGAAGTGTACCTATGATAAAAATTACAGACCTCTACATGCTTTGTAAGTAGGAAAACTTGCAAAAATCGGCAGTGTATCAAATACTTTTCTCCCCACTGTATTACTGTAGATATTCCATTAAAAATCAGCTGTTTCCAGCTACTAGTGTTAATGTTGTAAATAACATGTCAACACTGTATTTCTGATCAATTTGATGTTATTTTAATGAACAAAAAAATTGCTTTTCTTTCAAAAACAAGGAAATTACTAAGTGACCCCAAACTTTTGAATGGTAGTGTATGTATATTATTGAGAGAGAGAGCCAAAAGCCTGAGAGTCTGATAAAATTGGAGAGAAAAGTGTGAGGGTGTAGATAAGGTAAGGTCCGTGAAGGAGAGGGCGAGACAAGGATAGAAAGAACCAGTGTGGAAGAAAAGAGAACAGCCCAGTGGTCACATACTGGTTGAATCAACGTTATTTCCACGTCATTTCATGAAATTAAGTTGAACCAAAGTAGATTGACATCTGTGCCCAGTGGGAGGTGGAAGACGCCGAACAGGGGGACTACCCCGAGGATGAGGAGCGGGTCGGTCCGGGCGGCGAAGGTGGAAATCACGGATGATGTTGGGGTCCAGAATGTCCTCCACCAGAACCCAACACCGCTCCTCTGGGCCATACCCCTCCCAGTCCACCAGATACTGGAGCCGACCCCCACGACATCTGGAGTCCAGTAGGGATCTGACAGCGTACGCTGGACCCCCCTCAATGTCCAGGGGGRATGGAGGTGTGTCGTGGGGGACAGCATCAGCTAGGGGACCAGGAACCACCAGCCTGAGAAGGGAGACATGAAAAGAGGGTGAGATACGGTAGTGACTGGGTAATTGTAACCTGTATGTCACCTCATTGACCCTCCGGAGAACCTTGAACGGCCCCACAAACCGGGTGCTCAGTTTCTTGCTGGGCAGGCAGAGTGGGAGGTTCCTGGTAGAGAGCCAGACACGATCYCCAGGATAGAACACAGGGATCTCACTGCGATGACAGTCTTTCTGCCTGCTGACAATGGATGGCGCGCTGGAGTCTCACGTGCACATTGTTCCACACCTCCTCCGGAACCACTGGTTAGTACTCTGGCGATGTCATACGCCGGAGGGGAGGAGCAGGAGCAGACGTGACAATTATGTCTGAGTGACTTTCCGTAAATAAAAAAACAAAACGCCACCTGGTTTGCTTAATATAAGGAATTTGAAATGATTTGTACTTTTACTTTTGATACTTAAGTATATTTTAGCAATTACATTTACTTTCTATCCTTAAGTATATTTAAAACCAAATACTTTTACTCAAGTAGTATTTTACTGGGTGACTTTCACTTGAGTCATTTTCTATTAAGGTACTTTTTCCACCACTGTGTAATACAGTCATCAGTACTATCCACTTCCTTAACACAAACAAGAATATGAAACAAAGATTATTCACTTTATCGTAGATGATGACGTAATGGTAAATGAWTCACACATTGTTAAATGTGGTWGCTGCAAGCCGTCTGGTGATTGGACTGAGAGGGATGTAAATACAAAGACAGCTAAAGTCTCACTAAAGGCATCAGTCATACAAAAGTTATACTTAAAAGAAAAGTGTGATAAATAAAAACATATATAAATTTAATTTAAGGACCA
>NW_019942669.1:78355-81598 GCF_002910315.2 Salvelinus sp. IW2-2015 | reverse complement strand
ATTTATTTTGGTATTGTCCATATGTAGCTCTTTTTTGGTCACAGGTCCAGGAATGGCTGAAGAATTGCAACATTTACCTAGAACTAACGCTACAGATAGCAATACTGGGKGATTTGAAAAGCCATAGTCAATCAATAATATAATAATTATTTTAGCAAAAWWRWTTATTTTTAATTTACAATCTGTAGAAGCTATGAGAATAGAAAGGTTCAGTTCTTTTGTGAAGCATCACAGCACAGTTAAATAATATATGGCAAATAGAAATCCCAAATGGATGACGTTAAGAGATAGATGGGAGGGGTTGAATGGAGCTGAAGGGTGGGACTAATAACAAGATAACCAATGTAAAACATACGGGATCTGTAAAGTGTATATAGGTTCGGAACTTTTATGAAATAGCACCGTTACAAATAGAAATCAAACTGGATGGACATCAGAAATAGAGGAAGGACTAAGAACAAACAAGAGGGAACTATTGTAAAGTAGACTGTGTCTGTAAGATGTGTATAAGATGTATAAATTGAAGGTAAAAGCAGAAGTGTTTATTCGTTTCCTCCAATTGGGGATCGGTGGTAGGGTTTGCGGGGAATAATAATAAAGGTATATTCTTTAAAAAAAGTATGTATGCATGCGTGTATGGATATATATATATATATATATTTACCCCCAAAATATATGGGGGATTGGAAATGATGCAGACAATTATATTGATGGAAGCAACATTCTTTCTGCAATATTAAGCTGATGCACCCCTTTGATAAAACAAAATGATTAAAAAAAAAAGACAGCTATAGTAGAGAGACAGAGGTTACATCCCTCTCAGTCCAATCACCAAAGACAGCTATAGTAGAGGGAGAGACTAGGTTACATCCCTCTGAGTCCAATCACCAAAGACAGCTATAGTAGAGGGAGAGACTAGGTTACTAGAGTAACGGGTGGGGGGACTAGCTGGAGGTTCAGATATCCTGGAGACCCTCCTGTAGCTTATCAGCCAGCTAGTTATTAGAATCAGATGCTCTAGATTAGGGTTGGAGAAAACCTACAAGAGGGTAACTCCAGGAGAGTCATGTATCAGATCAAGCTGCAGATTGCGTTGAGTCTGTTCCATATTGTGTTGAGTCTGTTCCATGTCAATCTGGTTATCCTCATCATGGCGCTCAGGGGCCTGATTGGTGTCACAGTGTTTCCCCAGCCGCAGCTAACTCACCTGATTAAACTAATTGCATTTCCAAGGTCTAGAGTTGCCCATCTCTATGATAGACTGTCACCATAATTACCTGCAACACTGAAACTTTTTAAAAACCAAGCAATGATCTCATACCTAACCTACAGTGGGGCAAAAAAGTATTTAGTCAGCCACCAATTGTGCAAGTTCTCCCACTTAAAAAGATGAGAGAGGCCTGTAATTTTCATCATAGGTACACTTCAACTATGACAGACAAAATGAGAAAAAAAAACAGAAATCACATTGTATGATTTTTAATGAATTATTTGCAAATTATGGTGAAAAATAGTATTTGGTCACCTACAAAAAGCAAGATTTCTGGCTCTTTCCACAGACCTGGTAACTTCTTCTTTAAGAGGCTCCTCTGTCCTCCACTCGTTACCTGTATTAATGGCACSTGTTTGAACTTGTTATCAGTATAAAAGACACCTGTCCACAACCTCAAACAGTCACACTCCAAACTCCACTATGGCCAAGACCAAAGAGCTGTCAAAGGACACCAGAAACAAAATTGTAGACCTGCACATCACAACAGCTGCTACCAGACTCTTATTAGAATTGCTAAATACTGCACAATTTAAAACACTTGCCCCGCAATCCCCCCTTTGCCAAAACATGTGTAAATATTGGACTATAAATTGTGCCGTCCTGTATTATACTTATGCTAAAATGTTTATTATATTGTACTGTTTATTATATTATTATATTGTACTGAGCCATTTACTTTATGTTGGTGTTGTTATCTTTCATAATTTCTTATCGTTGTTGCATTGTCCAGAAGAGTGCAAGTCAGCATTTTGTTGGACAGTGTATCCCATACATATGACTAATAAAAGTACTGTTATACAGTCTGCAACATTAACTTGTAACACTGTTCACTACATTAGACTAACTGACAATAACACATGGGCTGAAGTCTGCATCATCCYATATTACAGTACATTCCATTAGGCCATTAGCTTTATCGATCGACTGCACTTCAACAACAGACGTACTCACATTGGATGGGTTGTATTTAAAGCCTCGCTACTGTTACTTTACTGCTGCTCTTTAATTATTTGTTACTTTTCTATTTTTTTAACTTTGCAGTTTTAAGAAAAATAAGTGTATTGTTGGTTCAGGGCTTGTAAGGAAGCATTTCATGGTAAGGTCTACTACACCTGTTGTATTCGGCGCATGTGACAAATACAATGATTTGATTAGGGTTCAAACATGAAAAAACATGTTCACATTACCAAGTACATTAATGAATGGGGTAATCCTACACTAAGAGTATGTATTAGGTGGTTTGAGAGAAGGTTTTAATCCAAAAATCAACCAACCCAATGTGAGTATGTCTGTTTGTAATGTAATACGCCAGGAAGCCGGTGCAGAAGATGAGTTTAATAAAGAATCAATGCAGATGAACAGAACATGAGAAGCGTACATAACATGAGAGAAGACAATTCTACCTAGTGACTGCTGTCTACTGAGGGCTAAATAAAAGAGGAATCAAGGAGATAATGATGACCAGGTGCGCGTAATGACAGGGCGCATGTGTGCGTAATGATTGTTGCCWSGGCCGGTGGTTAGTAGACCGGCGACATCGAGCGCTGGAGAGAGGGACCGAGAGTAGGCGTGACATTGAAGTGCAGTAGATCAATATAGCTACAGTACTCTAGCAGTAGTCGAGCTGCTTATGCTGAAAAGCCTTGTTAGTGCATAGGTCAAATTAGCTTTTTCCTTTTCACGTTCAGATAAAAGTAAATATTTCACTTAAAACATAGTTTTTGTATACATCATTGTTAGGGACACAGCCAATGTCACATTCATTATAACCMCAACACGACTGTAGAACAACATGTAGGATATATTATTTAACTAGGCAAGTCAGTTTAGAAGACATTCTTATTTACAATGCCGGCCTACCCCGGCTACCCCTATACCCCGTTCAAAGATCAGTCTTAAACGTGATTTGTCTTTCGTTCACCCTCTTGGAATGACACACTACATTTACATACCCATGCCTTAATTGTCTC
>NW_019942669.1:76765-78137 GCF_002910315.2 Salvelinus sp. IW2-2015 | reverse complement strand
GGGCGCCGCCACTTATGGACTTCCAATCAAGGCCGGATGTGAAACTGGCTTTCCGAACAAGCGGACTGTGGTGTGGGCCTTCTTTAACCTGTCTCCTCCCCTTCATCTACACTGACTGAAGTGGATTTAACAGGGGACATCAGTAAGGGATCATATCTTTCACCTGGTCGGTCTGTCATGGAAAGAGCAGGTGTTCTTAATGTTTTGAACACTCCCCAACTGTAATTCATCTCCCTCGGCGCCCACCCGGGTTCCATCATTCCCTGCTACCGCTGCCTTGCTGTTGACAGTTATTGCTCGGCTGCCAYTAAACCATTCTGGGTATTATATTATGTCCCTAGTGTTATGGTTGGCTAGCTGTGCTATTGATCAATGGATCATGGGTGGTAAAGATGTTGTGGAGGAAGGTGTGTCTTTCTTCAGGGACCTATAGACAAAGACAAGTATGCTCTGTGAGGAATGTGGTGAGAGTACAGTATATACCGAATGTAGCATTCTTGACACTCCATTCTTACTGAGATGTGGCCTGAACTCTGCTCCAACGGGAGTGACAGTCATGTGAACAGACACCATGTGATGGACYAGTCAGAGAAATGAGACCAGAGAGCTGACTGTGCAATCACTTTAAAACACATTAGTGGTCGGAGGGGACGWACGTTGGATCTGTTTTAATTATTTATTTTAGGACAGATGAATTGACAAATAGTCAGCGATAGACCTGCCAGTCCACTGAGGAACACAACCCCCCATAGGGTTTAGTAGGGAGTCTGACATGAATGGAAAATCTCTGAGAAGCGATACTGTACTGTGTACACTGAGATCTATTACACTGTCTGGTACATAGACAGAAAATGGGTCATATATATATATGAGAGAGCGAGACAGAGCGCGAGAGAGAGAGGGGGAGACAGAGACAAAGAGTATCGTGGAGCTAATTGTAATGTACAAAATCATCAAAATGCCTGTGATAAGTGGTCGGTATGGACGATGTCGAGAAGAGCATTGGGTCAGGCTCCTCTTCYTGTCAGAGTGGGATGGGGAACTAAGGCGGATATCATTAGGAGGAAAATAAAGGGATCTGGTGGGGTGCAGACAGGATATACGTAGGTAGCCTACATACCGGTAGGTATCCAGGTAACGGCGGTGGCGGTAACAATAACGGGATGGTTGCGTCAGTGTGGGACCGGAATCCCCTACAGCATCACGGCCCTGCTACGCTGGCACACACAATGAGACGCTGATCCTGGAGAGCACACACACACACCTTTCTGGGTTATAAGCTCGTTTCAGCAGCAGGCTACTGCTTACATTAAATCTAAAATACACAGGTTGCGATGAGGTCTGTTGAAATGAGGTCTGTTGAAATGAGGTC
>NW_019942669.1:66853-71927 GCF_002910315.2 Salvelinus sp. IW2-2015 | reverse complement strand
GATTTGCACTTTTAATTGCTGTTTATTTCCGTTAGTGTTGATCAAAAGGCTCCGGAAACAAAAAAGCTGTACAGAAGGGTCGGAGAGTTATAGAATCACTCTGAAATGGCATTAAAAAATACACAAGCAACTGTTGATAAGAAAATGAATGTCAGACATTTCATGGGGTGGGTTTGGTTATAAGGGTAGAGAGAGCAGGAGACAGAAATGAAAACACACATTACAACTGGGACACATAGTTGAGAACAATTGTATTCAATGAAGTTGAACAATGTGATAGGACTTTGAGGTGGTCACTTTTTTTACCATGTTTGTGTCCGTTTAATATCAGTTCGTACTGTAAATTGCCACCCAAAGTACTCTAATCTAAAGGCCTGAAATGCTCATTGTTGTAAATGGTCAAGAATTTTCAACTCAGTTTAAGGAGATTAGTGAGGCAAATGTGGATAGTCAGTCATCTTGAATTACTGCCTGTGACGCATTACTGCCGCTGGAATGGTGGACTTACTCTAGCTGTTGTTTCTTTTCTTTAGATGATCTACAGACGGAGGATATATCGAGAATATTGTTTGTCGCTGAGTGTTGTTTGGGAATATTTCGGCTTGTACGATTTCAGATATTTCGTTAACTTTTACGTTTTGTTATGTAGCTTTTCAAGATTATGCTCGGTGTTTTTAATTATTAGGTAGCTGTTCTAGGCTTTGGGTGTGTTGTGTTGTTGGATGGTCTATTGTGTGGGTTTGGCGGTAGGGGGTTGATGGTCGGGGCTGTTGTGTTCGTCGGGTTAGGATGGGGCTGACTCCGTCAATTCTGTTAGGCCTTGGTTTCCTGAATAATATGTAACCTTCTTTGCACGATCCAGACTCTTTTGTTGTTTATCTTTGATATGATTTAAGTTCTGTTGGAGAGGGGCTTTGGTGAGTGTCAGTGTAGAATTATTTTATCCGTTTTTTGGGCACCACATCTTGTTCCCATTCATCTTTCAATGTCCTTCGCCTGTAGGCTTTCTTGTTCTCTGTTGATTCGTTGTTGTTGTCTTTTTAGTAATGAAGATTCTGTCCTAGGTGTTAACCAGTGAACACATGTGGTGTGTTAATAGTCGGTATTCGTGCTCTACTTGTAGTTTTCTCTGATTGATGTGAGTTGTGTAAGCTTTTGCTGGGATTTGTTGTTCCGATGCGTGAGGCTCTTAATGCCTAGTATCTTAATGGTTTTTGTGTATGTACATCACTGGTGTATTCTTACCATGCCGAGTGTGTTGTCTGTTGTGTTTTGGGGGTGAGGGGAAACGACGAGTTCTCTGTGTATGGTGGAGCAAACCCATGTGTTGTTGATGAATAGGAAGGCTTCATCACTGAGGAGCGAAGTCGGAGTGGGTTTGTTTATGGATCCTGCTAATTGCACTACATCGACACCTTGATGCTGGCCCATGAAGGCGCCGGTCAGGGATATAGTCCAGTTATGAGATGATTCCCAGACTGTCTGGTTGCACAGTGGGGTAAGTGGGGTTTCAGATTCCTCGATGCGGCGGTTGGCGAGCTTAAGTGGATGACGTTAAGGTACTTATTACGGAGTCAGAGGATGAACAAAGCAGTTTGTTGTGACTTATATTGCGAAGTTAATTACTCATTGTCTCAGATGGGATAGGGAGCAGTGCGCTGTGATGATTGGCGACTTGCAGTCCTCGTCGTGGATGTCACGCGGGGGCGGAGATGTGGAGGATTTGGGTTGGCTAGGGCTTGATCTCAATATGTCCTGAAGATTTGGGGGGATGGGGTCTAGGTGATTGGTGCATTTTTGAGGGTCAGGGTAAGCTGTAGAGTGGGTGAGTTCCCATAATTGGCTTACGTATGGGGACTGAGTCTCTCAAAGCATAATTCGTAAGATGAGCAGGTTATTAGGTGAGAGAAATGCCTACGGGGCGCAATGGTTGTCATGTGCTTCATTACCTTTCTGTCTTTTGGGTACAGAACACATGTGTGACATCTTGAAGCATCGTGGGAACAGCATACCTGGATAGAGAGAGCATTGAATATTTTGTAAACACGCCATCCAGGTTGGAGATGCTGCGCTAGGAATGCCGTGCGTGAGTAGACCAGGCGCTTTTCGAAACGGGGGTGTTCGTCAGTCGTGGAGCCGGAGTTCCGCTAGCAGCCCATCACGGCCTGCTACGCTGGCACACACCAATGACGCTGTCCATGGAAGCACCAACACACACTTTCTGGTATAAGGCTCGTTCAGCAGAGTACTGCTTACATTAATCTAATACACAGGTTCTGAGTCGTGTTGAATATGAGGTCTGTTGAAATGAGGTCTGTTGAAATGAGGTCCCCAATACTGCAGAGCACTGCTGAGTGTCCTGACATAAGGTGCATATAATTGGCTCGATGAGTATCCTGCCGTCTGTATGAATCATCTGAAAAAAGGAGGAAACATCAGCTGTAAGAGTAAGGATATCCAGCCAGTCCAGGCGGCAGTACAATGGCCGTACAATGGCAGTATATCTCAAGATGACTGACTATTGTCCTCTATTCAGTTTGCTCCTCTAGTAATCTCCTGTAAACTGAGTTGGAGAAAATTCTGTGACACATTATTCAACAATGAGCATTTCAGGGCCTTGTTGTATATAAGGGTAGCTAGTTGGGTGACAGGAATGTGACAGTATAACTGATGATTATATAGACGGACACAAAGCCAGGTGGGAGAGGAGGGAGGGGATAAGTGGACCCACTGGCCACAGAAGTCTATTTCACATTGGTTCAACTTCATTGAAATAACATTGCGTCAACTAGTGTGTGCCCAGTTGGTAATGTGTGTTTTCCATTTCTGTCTCCCTGCCTCTTCCTGACCCTTATGAACCAAACCCACCCCATGAAAATGTCTGACATGTCATTTTTCTTATCAACAGTTGCTTGTGTATTGTTTGGAGATGCCATTTCAGAGGAGTGGCATTATATTACTCTCCGACCCTTCTGCCTGACAGCTTTGTTTGTGCCGGAGCGCTTTTTGATCAACACTAACGGAAATAAACGAGCAAATTAAAAGCAGAATGCCTTGAATCATTCATGGATATGAGCTGCAGCCTCCGCTTGCTGCCCACACACACATGAATACCTTTATTGTCTGGGAGGGAGGGAGCATGGTATTAATGACAGGGCTCCACAGGATATCATTAGAACAGAGAGACATATCCGTCTGTGTTATCATATCATACAGAATGGGTGGCAGTGGAACAGCTATCACTCCATACTAGCATGGGTCTAGCCTGGGTGCCAGCATGTTTGTGTTATCATGCCTACTCCTTGTCATTTGGTGTCATGCCAAACAATGACAGCAGCACAAACATATGGGATCAGGCTAGTGAAGGTATGTCTGACAGGTGGACACACCACATACCAGACAAAGTCAACAAGCGGTGTGTCTGCCTGCCAAGCAACCATGAGACCAGTGGCCAATTAACTGTAACAGAGACATGAACAGCCAAACAATAAAAGATAGAAAACAGCAGCGGAATCTGAACAGCAGGCAGTGCCTAGGATGTAGGCCAGCAGAGTGATGCTAGGAAATGACAACTCAGACACGAGTGAATGCTAGGAATGCCACAATCAGACAGAGTGATGCTAGGACATGACCACACCAGAAGACAGAGTGATTGCTAAGGATGACCACAACAGACAGACAGAGTGATGCTAGGAATGACCACACAGACAGACAGAGTGATGCTAGGAATGAACCACACAGACAGACAGAGTGATGCTAGGAATGACCACACAGACAGACAGAGTGATGCTAGGAATGACCACAACAGACAGACAGAGTGATGCTAGGAATGACCACACAGACAGACAGAGTGATGCTAGGAATGACCACCAGAACCAGAGTGATGCTAGAATGAACCACACTGACAGACAGGTGTAGGAATGACCACACAGACAGACAGAGTGATGCTAGGAATGACCACACAGACAGACAGAGTGATGCTAGGAATGACCACACAGACAGAGCAAGGCATAAGGAGGTGGAAGCGTTGCATGTATGTATGTATGTCTCATTCTTAGATTTAATGACTTGTTAGCAAAACTACTTAGCCACCATTTTACCACAGATGCTCAAACGTTTACATTTGACTTTGTGAGAGACAAAAATAAAGAATGAGAAAGAGAAGTGAGACAAAAAAAAGGACAGAAATAGAACAGGCGAGGTGAAGAGAGAGGGCAAGACATCACAAGAACAAGTAGCGATGTGAAAAGGAGAGGGGAAATGAGGAGGATGATGGAGGAGAGAGGCAAAGACAATGTGTCCAGGAGTTGTCTCTCTCTCTCTCTCTCTCTAATTATAGCATCACACAACATGCCACACTCCTCACAAGTCACAGTGAGATGGAGGCACCAGAACAGAACAAGGCAGAATGACGACGAGCAGCAAGGCTTTATTGTTTTACAGGCTCACCTCTTCTCCTTCATGTTGCCTTAGCGCCTACTGTTTCTCTCGATGAATGTTGAACAGAAATAGGCAGTGGTGGAAAAAGTGTCGTATTGTCATGCTTCAGTAAAGATACCTTAATAGAAAATGACTCAAGTAAAAGTGAAAGWCACCCAGTAAAATGTTACTTGAGTAAAAGTTWAAAAGTATTTGGTTTTAAATATACAATAAAAGATAGAAAAACAGCAGTGGAATCAAAAGTAAAAGTATAAATAATATCAAATTGCTTATATTAAGCAAACCAGACAGCACTATTTTCTGTTTACTTACAGATAGCCAGGGGCACACTCCAACACTCAGACCTAATTTACAAATGAAGCATGTGTGTTTAGTRAGTCCACCAGATCAGAGGCAGTAGGGWTGACCAGGGATGTTTTCTTGATAAATGCATAAATTTGACMATTTTCCTGTCCTGCTAAGCATTCAAAATGTAACAAGTACTTTTTGGTATCAGGGCAAATGTAGAGTAAAAAGTACCTTATTTTCTTAAGGAATGTAGTGAAGTAAAAGTATTTTAAAGTACTTAAAAGTATTTTTACAGGACTGGAAATAGGCCTACTATTTCTCTCTGTGAATGTGGAGCAGAAATAGG